>NC_057744.1:36290939-36317454 GCF_004010195.1 Chiloscyllium plagiosum | reverse complement strand
TTCAGTACTGCACGTTCTGGTGCATGTTGGTTTACATTCAGGACTGCATGTTCTGGGGCATGTTGGTTTCCGTTCAGTACTGCACATTCTGGTGCATGCTATTTTCCATTCAGTACTGCATGTTCTACTGCATGCTATTTTGCTCTTCAGTACTGCATGTTCTGGTGCATGCTATTTTCCATTCAGTACTGCATGTTCTGGTGCATGCTAATTTACATTCTGAACTGCATTTTCTGGTGCATACTGGTTTCCTTTCAGTACTGCATGTTCTGGTCCATGCTAGTTTCCAGTCTGTATTGCATGTTCTGGTTCATGCTATTTTCCATTCAGTACTGTATGTTCTGGTGCATGTTGGTTTCCATTCAGTACTGCATTTTCTGGTGCATGCAATTTTCCATTCAGTACTGCATGTTCTGGTGCATGCTATTATCCATTCAGTACTGTATGTTCTGGTGCATGTTGGTTTCCATTCAGTACTGCATGTTCTGGTGCATGCTAGTTTCCATTCAGTACTGCATGTTCTGGTGCATGCTATTTTCCATTCAGTACTGTATATTCTTGTGCATGTTGGTTTCCATTCAGTACTGCATGTTCTGGTGCATGTTGGTTTACGTTCAGTACTGCATGTTCTGGTGCATGCTATTTTCCATTCCGTACTGCATGTTCTGGTGCATGCTATTTTCCATTCAGTACTGCATGTTCTGGTGCATGGTATTTTCCATGCAGTACTGTATTTTCTGGTGCATGTTGGTTTCCATTCAGTACTGCATGTTCTGGTGCATGCTATTTTCCATTCAGTACTGCTTGTTCTGGTAATGTTGGTTTCCATTCCGTATGTCATGTTCTGGTTCATGCTCTTTTCCATTCAGCACTGCATGTTCTGGTGCATGCTATTTTTCTAATCAGTACTGCATGTTCTGGTGCATGTTGGTTTCCATTCAGTACTGCTTGTTCTGGTGCATGTTGGTTTCCATTCAGTACTGCATGTTCTGGTGCATGTTGGTTTCCATTCAGTACAGCATGTTCTGGTGCATGTTGGTTTCTGTTCAGTACTGCATGTTCTGGTGCATGCTATTTTGCTATTCAGTACTGCATGTTCTGGTGCAAGCTAATTTCCATTCAGTAATGCATGTTCTGGTGCATGCTGGTTTCATTTCAGTACTGCATGTTCTGGTGCATGTTGGTATCCATTCAGTACTGCATGTTCTGGTGCATGCAATTTTCCATTCAGTCCTGCATGTTCTGGTAATGTTGGTTTCCATTCCGTATTGCATGTTCTGGTACATGCTAGTTTCCTTTCAGTACTGCACATTCTGGTACATGCTACTTTCCTTTCAGTACTGCATCTTTTGGTGCATGTTAGTTTTCATTCAGTCCTGCATGTTCTGGTGCATGTTGCTTTCCATTCAGCACTGCATGTCCTGGTACATGCTATTTTTCTATTCAGTACTGCAAGTTCTTGTGCATGTTGGTTTCCGTTAAGTACTGCATGATCTGGTGCATGCTATTTTACATTCAGTACTGTTTATTCTGGTGCATGTTGGTTTCCATTCAGTACTGTATGTTTTGGTGCATGTTGGTTTCCATTCAGTACTGCACATTCTGGTGCATGCTATTTTCGATTCAGTACTGCATGTTCTGGTAATGTTGCTTTCCATTCCGTATTTCATGTTCTGGTGCATGCTATTTTCCATTCAGCACTGCATGTTCTGGTGCATGCTATTTTCCATTCAATACTGCATGTTCTGGTGCATGTTGTTTTCCGTTAAGTACTGCATGTTCTGGTGCTTGCTATTTTACATTCTGTACTCTATATTCTGGTGCATGTTGGTTTCCATTCAGTACTGCATGTTCTGGTGCATGCTAATTTCCATTCTGTACTGCATGTTCTTGTTACATGCTGTTTTCCATTCAGTACTGCATGTTCTGGTGCATGTTGGTTTCCGTTCAGTACTGCATGTTCTGGTAATGTTGGTTTCCATTCCGTATTGCATGTTCTGGTACATGCTAGTTTCCTTTCAGTACTGCATGTTCTGGTGCATGCTATTTTCCATTCAAGTACTGCATGTTCTGGTGATTGTTGGTTTCTATTCAGTACTGCATGTTCTGGTGCATGCTAATTTCCATTCTGTACTGCATGTTCTTGTTACATGCTGTTTTCCATTCAGTACTGCACGTTCTGGTGCATGCTATTTTCCAATCAGTACTGCATGTTCTGGTGCATGTTGGTTTCCATTCAGTACTGCATGTTCTGGTGCATGTTGGTTTCCATTCAGTACTGCGCATTCTGGTGCTTGCTATTTTCCAATCAGTACTGCATGTTCTGGTGCATGTTGGTTTCCATTCAGTACTGCATGTTCTGGTGCATGTTGGTTTCCTTTCAGTACTGCATGTTCTGGTGCATGCTAATTTCCAGTCAGTGCTGCATGTTCTGGTGCATGCTATTTTCCATGCAGTACTGTATGTTCTGGTGCATGTTGGTTTCCATTCAGTACTGCATGTTTTGGTGCATGCCATTTTCCATTCAGTACTGCATGTTCTGGTAATGTTGGTTTCTTTTCCGTACTTCATGTTCTGGTGCATGCTATTTTCCATTCAGCACTGCATGTTCTGGTGCATGCTTTTTTTCTAATCAGTACTGTATGTTCTGGTGCATGTTGGTTTCCATTCAGTACTGCGTGTTCTGGTGCATGTTGGTTTCCATTCAGCACTGCATGTTCTGGTGCATGTTATTTTCCATACAGTACTGCAAGTTCTGGTAATGTTGGTTTCCATTCCGTACTGCACCTTCTGGTACATGCTATTTTCCATTCAGTACTGCATGTTCTGGTGCATGTTGGTTTCCATTCAGTACTACATGTTCTGGTGCGTGCTATTTTCCATTCTGTACTGCATGTTCTTGGAACATGCTGTTTTCCATTCAGTTCTGCATGTTCTGATGCATGCTATTTTCCATTCAGTCCTGCACGTTCTGGTGCATGTTTGTTTCCATTCAGTCCTGCATGTTCTACTGCATGCTATTTTCCATTCAGTACTGCATGTTCTACTGCATGCTATTTTCCGTTCAGTACTGCATGTTCTGGTGCATGTTGGTTTCCTTTCATTACTGCATGGTCTGGTGCATGCTAGTTTCCAGTCAGTACTGCATGTTCTGGTGCATGCTATTTTCCATTCAGTACTGCATGTTCTGGTAATGTTGGTTTCCATTCCGTATTTCATGTTCTGGTGCATGCTATTTTCCATTCAGCACTGCATGTTCTGGTGCATGCTATTTTTCTATTCAGTTCTGCATGTTCTGGTGCATGCTAGTTTCCATTCAATACTGCATGTTCTGGTGCATGTTGTTTTCCGTTAAGTACTGCATGTTCTGGTGCATGCTAGTTTCCATTCAGTATTGTATGTTCTCGTGCATGTTTTTTTTCCATTCAGTACTGCATGTTCTGGTGCATGCTATTTTCCATTCAATACTTCATTTTCTGGTGCCTGTTGGTTTCCATGCTGTGCTGCATATTTTGCTGCCTCTTGGGTTACGCATTGTTTTCCATATGGTGCTGCATGCTGACTTCCATCATCACATCAACCATCTAGTGCTACTTCAGGGCAGCATAGGGGCACAGTGGTTAGCACTACTGCCTCGCAGCACAAGGAACCCAGGTTCAAATCTAACCTCTGGTAACTGTCTGTGTGGAGTTTACACATTCTCCCTGTGTCTGTGTGGGTTTCCTCTAGCTGCTCCGGTTTCCTCCCACAGTCCAAAGATGTGCAGGTTAGGTGAATTGGCCATGCTAAATTGCCCAGAGTGCTCAGGGGTGTGTAGGTTAGGTACATTATTCAGGGGTAAATATGGGGTGGGGGATAGGTCTGAGTGGGTTTCTCTTCAGAGGGTTGCTATGGACTTGGTGAGCTGAAGGGCCTGTTTTCACACTCTTTTCACTATGATACCAGCAACTCTTGAAGCAGAAATGCACTGAGATAGCTGGAACTGATTGGCGTTATTCTGAAATTGATTTGATTTGTTTTTTTATTATGCTCACATGTACCTAAGTACAGTGAAAAAAATTATTTTGCATGCCGTACCGACAGATCATTCCATGCAAGGATCATAGGGTGATTGAACACGGTGAAGAATACAAAGTTATGGTTGCAAAGAAGATGCATAAAAAAACAAGATTGACAATGCATTTGAAATTTGAGAGGTCCGTTCTGAAGTCTAATAACAGTGGGCAAGAAGCTGTTCTTGAACCTCTTGGTATTGTAATTAAGCTTTTGTATCTTCTGACTGGTGGAAGACATTTTAACTGGGGTGAGAGTGATCTTTGATGATGTTGGAAGTCTTTCCAAGGCATCGAGAAGTGTAGATGGAATCAATGAAGGTTGGCTTGCGTGATGCTCTGGGCAGTGTTCACAACTTTTCATAGTTTCTTGCAATCCTGCACAGAGCAGTTGCCTTTACCAAGCTGTGATACATCCAGATAGAATGCTTTCTATGGTGCATCTGTAAAAGTTGCTTAGGGCCCATATGGACATGCTGAATTTCCTAAGCCTCCTGAGGAAGAAGTGGTGTTGTTGTCCTTTCTTAACCGTTTCATCAATGCATGTTGTCTGGGTCAGATTGCTGGTTATCGTCACTCCTAGAAACTTGATGCTGTCAACCAACTTCACCTCAGCTCCACTGATGTAGATAGGGGTGTGCTCTCCTCCTTGCTTCCTGGAGTGGATGATCAGCGCTCTCATTTTACTGACATTGAGGGAGAGATTGCTATCTTTACACCAAGTCACCATGCTCTCTATATCTTTGCTGTATTCTGTCTATCATTGTTTGAGAACTGACCTACAACATTAGCTACACTGGCACCACTCCCCCCCCCTTTTCCTCTGCTACATTGATGACTGCATCTGTGCCACATCGTGCTCCCATGAGGAGGTTGAGCAATTCATCAACTTCACCAACACATTCCATCCCGCTCTTAAATTCACCTGGACCATCTCTGACACCTACCCCCTTCCTGGACCTCTCCATCTCCATCAATGATGACCGACTTAACACCGACATTTTTTACAAACCCACAACTCCCACAGCTACCTGGATTACACCTCCTCCCACCCTACCTCCTGCATGAATGCCATCCCGTAATCCCAATTCCTCTGCCTCCACCATATCTGCTCCCAGGAGGACCAGTTCCACCACAGAACACACCAGATGGCCTCCTTCTTTAAAGACCGTAATGTCCCCTCCCACTTGGTTGAAGATGCCCTCCAACACTTCTCATCCATGTCCGGCACCTCTGCCCTCAAACACCACCCCTCCAACCACAACAAGGACAGAATCTCACGGTCCTCACCTTCCACCCCACCAACCTCTCATAAACTGTATCATCCACTGACATTTCCGCCATCTGCAAACAGACCTCACCACCAGGGATCACCTCCTCCCTCACCTCCATCCAAGGCTCCAAAGGAGCCTTCCACATCCATCACAGTTTCACCTGCACATCCACCAATGTCATTTATTGCATCAGTTGCTCCTGATGTGGTCTCCTCTACATTGGGGAAACTGGACACCTCCTCATAGAGCGCTTCAGGGAATATCTCCGGGACACCTGCACCAATCAACCCCACTACTTCGTGGCTTAACATTTCAAATCCCCCTCCCACTCTGCTGAGGACATGCAGGCCCTGGACCTCCTCCACCGCCATTCCCTTACTGCCCGACGCCTGGAGGAAGAACGCCTCATCTTCCTCCTCGGAACTCTTCAACCCCAGGAGGTGAGGGACGTGGATGGAGGTGAGGGAGGAGGTGTGGGCGCAGGTTTTGCAATTCCTGCGGTGGCAGGGGAAGGTGCCAGGATGGGAGGGTGGGTTGTTAGGGAGGGTTGTGGACCTGAGGGAACGGTCTTTGCGGAAAGCGGAAAGGAGGGGGGAGGGAAATATATCCCTGTTAGTGGGGTCTGTTTGGAGGTGGCACAGTGGTTAGCACTGCTGCCTCACAGCGCCAGAGACCCGGGTTCAATTCCCGACTCAGGCGACTGACTGTGTGGAGTTTGCACATTCTCCCCATGTCTGCGTGGGTTTCCTCCGGGTGCTCCGGTTTCCTCCCACAATCCAAAAAAAATGTGCAGGTCAGGTGAATTGGCCATGCTAAATTGCCCGTAGTGTTAGGTTAAAGGGGTAAATGTAGAGGTATGGGTGGGTTGCGCTTCGGCGGGTCGGTGTGGACTTGTTGGGCCGAAGGGCCTGTTTCCACACTGTAAGTAATCTAATCTAAAATGTCAGCGGATGATGTGGTTTATGCGAAGGTTGGTAGGGTGGAACGTGAGCACCAAGGGGGTTCTGTCCTTGTTACGGTTGGAGGAGTGGGGTTTGAGGGTGGAGGTGTGGGATGTGGACGAGATGCGTTTGAGGGCATCTTTAACCACATGGGAAGGGAAATTGTGATCTCTAAAGAAGGAGGTCATCTGGTGTGTTCTGTGGTGGAACTGGTCCTCCTGGGAGCAGATACGGCGGAGGCGGAGGAATTGGGAATATGGGATGGCATTTTCGCAGGAGGTAGGGTGGGAAGAGGTGTAATCCAGGTAGCTGTGGGAGTCGGTGGGTTTGTAAAAAATATCAGTGTCAAGTCGGTCGTCATTAATGGAGATCGTGAGGTCCAGGAAGGGGAGGGAGGTGTCAGAGATGGTCCAGGTAAATTTAAGGTCGGGGTGGAATGTGTTGGTGAAGTTGATGAATTGGTCATCCTCCTCACGGGAGCACAAGGTGGCGGCACTGCAGTCAATGTAGCGGAGGAAGAGGTGGGGAGTGCTGCCGGTGTCATTACGGAAGATGGACTGTTCTACGTAGCCAAAAAAGAGACAGGCATAGCTGGGGTCCATATGGGTGCCATGACTACCCGTCCCTGCTACTATTCCTGATGAAGGACTTTTGCCTGAAACGTCGATTTTCCTGCTCCTCGGATGCTGCCTGACCTGCTGTGCTTTTCCAGCACCACTTTAATCTAGACCCTGGTTTCCAGCATCTGCAGTCATTGTTTTTACTGAGGAGGTGCTATTGTCTATCCTCACTGATTGTGGTCCATGGGTCAGGAGGTCCTGTGAATGATTCTGTGCCCTGACAGTTGTAGCATTGATTGAATATGTGAGGTACTGAGCATCAACATTTTCCAACCATGCACTGGAGTGAACAGTATTGTCTTCCAGCATATGTTCAGGAGGTAAGGGGCACAAGTGTCAGTCAATGCCAGAATAATTCCTCCAAGAACATTGGTGCATTGCAGGAAGAAATTGGACAATCTGACTTGAGTTGTCAAAGGCAGAGACTCCATTTTCAAGAACTACATGTTCTGAACTGCTCCAGTAGCTCGAGCCACAGCTCAGTTCTCAACATCTCCATCACTCACTAGAGAGCACAGCAGTGGATAATGTCCCCAATTCTGATGCAGCATGTCTTGGTTCAAATTCCACTTCAGGGCTTGATGGCCATATCCAAACATGATCTGTTAGGTTGGTTGTCAAACTCTAAATTCTTCTGGTAAGCCAATGTTAGGTGGTGAGAGTGAAAAGACCCCTGGTTAGCCATGTCCAATAATAGCCTGTTAAGTTGTTCTGGAAAAATAAAACAAGCTATGAAAATAGCTAAAAGCGCAAGCCTCATTTTCTAATCAACAAGTAAAGTTTCTATTATGCTTCTCAAAGATCATACTCAGAAGCAGTACTGAACCTAAAATTGATAAGTTTCCCATATCCTCACACATGTAGTGCTCTCATAGGATTCACATTGATACAGACGAGACAGCTATTCAATCTGACAGCCACGTCCCCCCAACCACATTGCTGGATACTCAGTAATGCTTCCCTCTCCATGCAGGAGGCGATGATGCATAAAATGCAGGAGGGAACAAAATGGAAGAAGACAAATGCACTTGAACATGTTCCTGTTCATGCAGAAGATAGTGCTGGTCATCATGGGAATGAGCATCACTCAAATCATGGCCACTGGCATGGGAGGAGCGTTTGATATTGGGAGTAACAACCTAATCCTTTCTCTGATAATTCCTTTACTCTTTTCTCTACCTGCTGTTGCCACTCTTCCACTTTCAAACCCAAGAATACTAACCTACCCAAGCAACAAAGAAAGGGAAAGATAGACTGTCACTTGATTTCCAGGGCACTGCCATCAGCTCAGATCCTGATTAGAAGATAAGATTGACGTAAGACCAGCACAGAGGACTGAATGACTCAATTACAAACTCACTGGAGAGAAGGGTTCCACACTAGATCTGCTACAGAGGAGTCAGCTTGGGACCTTGATGGTCAGGCTTGCAATGTTTTAGGAGGCTGGTCAGAAAGCCTCTGTACAAGGTCAAGGAGAAGCGAGGGATCCAACAGTAACTTGACGTAAGACTCTGTTCAGAAATTGCAGTGCATCCTTTCTAACATGCCATTTCCATCAGCTCACCAATGGGATTCACCAGGATACCCAGCCTCATGACTAATGTCTCATTTTCCTGTGTAACACAGGCAGGTGCAGACACCTGAGGTCCCCTTCTGAGGTTGTTGCAGTCTCCCCCACTGAAAGTCAGCAATCCTTCAGGTAACAGCAGCGAGTGGTAACGTCTCTGTGACTAGAATCCTGAGTGCTCAGCTCGTGTCCTGGGCAGCCACATTGGAGCGAGAGACAAAAAGCAGCACTTGGAAGAGCTCAGGCCGGAAATACATAAGGGTGTTTAGCTGGTGTCTGTTCACGTTGATCCCGCAATGAATGTATAAAAGAAACAAAAGCAGGAATTGCTCCAGAAGTTTGGTTCTGGTCCAGTGAGCCTTCTTCAGAACTGACAACAGCTATGAGAGAGAGAGAGACAGAAATAGAGAGAGAGAGAGAGAAAAATGAGTTGCAGGAATCCTTGGTTGTAGAAAAAGGTAGACATTTCTGAGGACTGTCTGTGGAATGTGGCTTCATTGGAATAGATGCATCAGAGATGGAGGAACTGGGAGAACGGAATAGAGTCTTTACAGGAAGCAGGGCATGATGGAAGCAGGGCATGAGGATGCATAGTCAGGTTAAGTATGAGAGTTAGTGAGTTTGTAGTGGACACTGGTGGCCAGCCTATGGAAACAGATGTCAAGGAAGGAAAGGGAGGAGTCAGAGCTGGATCAGGTGAAGGTGAGAGTTGGGTGGAAATTTAAAGCAAAATTGATTAATTTTTCGAATTCCAAATGAGTGAGGGAAGCAACATCAATGATGTCATTGATATATTGGAGAAAAGGTTGTGGTTGGAGGACCCGAGTTGGACTGGGATAAGGAATGTTCTACGTATCCCACAAAGAGGTAGGCGTAACTGGGGCCCCTGCTAGTACTCACGGCTACCCCTTTGAGCTGAAGAAAGTGGGAGGAGTTAAGGGAGAAGTTGGTCAGAGTGAGGATCAGTTCGGCCAGGCTGAGGAGGGTGGCGGTGGATGGTGACGGTTTGTGCCTTTTTTTCAGAAAAAAGTGGAGAGCCCTGAAACCATCCTGGTGAAAGGTCAATGTGTAACAGAATTGCACTTCCATGGTAAAGCGAAGGCAGCTGGAGCCTGTGAACTGGAAATTCTGAAACTGAAAAAAAGTGTTAAAAGAGTTGAGAATATACCTGGGAAGGGACTGGACAAGGAGCGAAAATAATTGAGTTGCGGTAGGCAGAGGTGAGTTCTGTGGGCCAGGAACAGGCAGAAACAATGGGTCTGCCCAGGCAATCTTGTTGTGTATGTTGGAAGAAAATAGAAGCTGGCTGTGCAGGGTTAAGGGACTCTGAGCTGGAAGGTTCCTCGTGGGAGACTGGTTAGCAAGGTTAAATCTCATGGAGTACAGGGAGAATTAGCCTTTTGGATACAGAACTGGCTCAAAGGTAGAAGACAGAGGGTGATGGTAGAGGGTTGTTTTTCAGACTGGAAGCTTGTGACCAGTGGAGTGTCACAAGGATTGGTGCTGGGTCCACTACTTTTTGTCTTATATGTAAATGATTTGGATGTGAATATAGGAGGTATAAGTTAGTAAGTTTGCAGATGACACTAAAATTGGAGGCGTAGTGGACAGCGAAGAAGGTTACGTCAGATTACAACGGGATCTTGATCAGATGGGCCAATGGGCTGAGGAGTGGCAGAAGGAGTTTGATTTAGGTAAATGTGAGATTTTGCATTTTTGAGAAAGCAAATCTTAGCAGGACTTATCCACTTAATGGTAAGGTCCTAGGGAGTGTTGCTGAACAAAGAGACCTTAGAGTGCAGGTTCATAGCCCTTTGAAAGTGGAGTCGCAGGTAGATAGAATAGTGAAGAAGGCGTTTGGTTGCTTTCCTTTATTGGTCAGAGTATTGGGTACAGGAGTTGGGAGGTCATGTTGCAGCTGTACAGGACATTGGTTCGGCCACTGTTGGAATACTGCATGAAATTCTGGTCTCCTTCCTATTGGAAGGAAATTGTAAAATTTGAAAGGGATCAGAAAAATTTACAAGGATATTGCCAGGTTTGGAGGATTTGAGCTACAGGGAGAGGTTGATTAGGCTGGGGATGAAGCACTGGTGGGATGGCTTTTTAGTTATGTGTTTAGGTTTCCTTGGGTTTGTGATGTCATTTCCTGTTGTCATGTAATTTCCTGTTCTTTTTCTCAGAGGGTGGTAAATGGGATCCAAGTCAATGTGTTTGTTGATAGAGTTCTGGTGGAGTAACATGCTTCTAGGAATTTTCATGTGTGTCTCTGTTTGGTTTGTCCTAGGATGGATGTGTTGTCCCAGTCGAAGTGGTGTCCTTCCTTATCTGTATGTAAAGATACTAGTGAGAGTCGGTCATGTCCTTTAGTGGCTAGTTGATGTTTATGTATCCTGGGGGCTAGTTTTCTACCTGTTTGTCCAATGTAGTGTTTGTTACAGTTCTTGCAAGGTATTTTGTAAATGGCATAAGTTTTGCTTATTGTCTGTATAGGGTCTTTCAAGTTCATTAGCTGCTGTTTTAGTGTGTTAGTGGGTTTGTGGGCTACCAGATGCCAAAGGGTCTGAGTAGTCTGGCAGTCATTTCCGAGATCTCTTTGATGTAGGGGAGAGTGGCTAGGGTTTCTGGACAAATTTTGTCTGCTTGTTTGGGTTTGTTGCTGAGAAATTGGCAGACTGTGTTCATCGGGTACCCATTCTTTTTGAATACACTGTATGGATGAACTACAGAAGCAATCATCACAACATCCACAAATTAAGCTGCATTAGAACATTATTTCAATGAGCCACCACACACTGCAGCACAGAGGAACTATGAAGAGGAGAGAAAAATCATCTATCCAGTGTATTCCAAAAGTACGGGTTCCAATGAACACAGTCCACCTGGCAAGAACTGTAACAAACACTGCATTGGACAAACAGGCAGAACACTAGCCACCAGGATACACAAACATCAACTAACCACAAACAGACATGACCCACTCTCATGAGTATCCTTCCATACAGATGAGGAAGGACACCACTTCGACTGGGACAACACATCCATCCTAGGACAAGCCAACCAGAGACATATGCGAGAATTCCTAGAAGCATGGCATTCCAACCAGAACTCTATCAACAAACACATTGACTTGGACCCCATTTACCACACCCGAGAAAAAAACAGGAAGTGGCATCACCACAGGAAATGACATCACCAACACAAGGAAACCTAAACACATAAATAAAAAGCAGGCCATACCATCAGTGCTTCACCAGAGGTTCACTACTGATGGCACTTAGTATAGTGATGAAATGTCTGAAAACAAACCTTCTAGCTTAGTGAACAAACCTGCATCCAGAATCTCAAATTGAGCTGCAAATCTTCTCAAAACTCGTTATCTCTGTGAATGTCTGACTCTATGAATCTTCTGCCTTGTCACTTTCCCCTCCTTACACTGCTCCCAGCTTTTTGCTGTCTAGTTGGAGGCACAGCTGTTCTCTTACATTGGTAAAGTTGTTTAGCGTACAGCATACCATCACAAATCCCGACATCTGCTTAGCACTGCACACCCTTCCAGAGAGATCCAGGCAGTGGGCATTGCATGAGTCTGCTCATCCAAATTCTCTGTGGTTGATTAATTCTCTAAGCCTTGCTAAGCCTGAGTGCACGGGCGCTGGACAGGAACCATGAGTCACATCATGAATGATAACATTTGTTGCCCAGTAGCCAGCTTTCACCATGGGGGTTTGATGAGAGGGAGTCAAATTTTGATGCCACCAAGGATTGCCAGAGAGTAAAAGAACCATGTCACCCTCAGGAAAAACCTTAACTCTATTAGAAGCTTAACCCTGCAGAATACATTTTCACACATCAAATGCCAATTACTCTACAAGATAGAAGACCATAAAATACAGGAGCAGAATTAGGCCATTTGGCCCATCAAGTATGATTCTCCATTTGATCAATACTGCGATGTTTCTTAACCCCATTTTCTTGCCTTCTCCCTCTCAGTACTGATCCTCTTACTAATCAAGAACATATCTATTTCTGCCTTAAATATACTCAATGCCTTGGTCTCCACAGCCTTCAGTGGCAATGAGTTCCTTAGACTCACTACCCACTGGCTGAAGAAATTCTTCCTCATCTCAGTTCTGAAGAGTCGTCCCTTCACTCTGAAGCTGTGCCCTTGGGTCCTAGTCTCTCCTACTGGTGAAAACATCTTCTCATCTACTCTAGTCTGTAAGTCTCAATCAAATCCCCTCTTCCTTCTTTTCTCCATAAATACAGACACGGAGTCCCCAACTGCTCCTCATATAACAAACCCTTCATCCTCAGGATTGCTCTTGTAAACCTCCTCTAAAAACCTTCAATGCTCGCACATCTTTCCTTAGATACAGGGCCGAAAACTGCTCACCGTAGTCCGAATGCAATCTGATCAGTGCCTTATACAGCCTCAGCAGAATATCTCTGCTCTCGTATTCTTGCCATCTCAAAATGAATACTAACATTCCATTTGCCTTCCTATCTGCCAATTTGACCTGATGTTAATCTTAAGAGAATCCTGAAATGGAATCCTAACTCCTTTTGGGCTTCAGATTTCTAGAACCTTTCCCCATTTAGAAATAATGTACACCTCTATTCTTCCTAACAAAATGCATAACCTTACACTTTCTCAAACTGTACTCCTTTGCCCACTCTCCCAGCCTGTCCAAGTCCTTCTGCAGCCTCCCCATCTCCTCAACACTACTTGTCCCTCCACCTACCTTTGTGTCACCTGCAAACTTGACAACAATGGCCTCAGTTCCTTTTTCCAGATCGTTAATATGTCATGTCAATAGTTGTGTCCTAACACTGACTCCTACGGCACTCTACTAGTCACTGGCTGCCATCCTAAAAAAGACCATTTTATCCCTACTTTCTGCCTTCTGCCAGTCAGCCAATCCTCTATCCTAGCCAGTACCTTGTCTCTAACACTGTGGGCCCCTAATTTAGGGCAGTTTCCTGAGAGGCACTTTGTCAAAGGGCTTTAGGAAATCCAAGTAGATCACATCCACTGGCTCTCCTTTGTTTAAATTGCTCATTATATCCTCAAAGAATTCTAACAGATTTGTCAAGCGTGACCTCCCCTGAAAAAGTCATGCTGACTCAGCACCATTTTACCATGCATTTCCAAGTACTCCATAATCTCATCCTCAACAATGGATTCTAAACTCTTAGCGATGACTGAGGTCAAGTTAACTGGCCTATCATTTCCTCTTCTGCATCCTTCCCTTACTAAACAAGGGTGTTGGATAAGCCATTTTGCAATTGTCCCTGACTTTCTGATCCCTGAACAATCACCACCTCTACAATCTCCTCAGCTATCTCCTTCAGAATTTTGGGGTGTAATCCATCTGGTCCAGAAGACTTATCCACCTTCATAGAACATAGGACATAAAACAGTACTGCACAATACAGGGCCTTTGGCCTTCAATGTTGTGCTGACCTTTTATACTACTCTAAGATCGGACTAATCTACATTCCCTTCATTGTACTATCTTTCTTGTGCCTATCCAACAGTTGCTTAAGTATCTCTAATGTATCTGACTCTATTACCATTGTTGGCTCTGCATTCCATGCACACAACCTTTCAGCTTTCCCACCAACTTCTCCTTCATGACAACTATTACTCTCACCTCTGCCCACTTACTCTCTTGAAGTTCTGGTCTGCTGCTGAAGTTTTCTACCATGAAAACTTCTGCAAAGCTGTGATTAACTTCCTCTGCCATTGAGGGAATGGCATGGAAATTGTAAAGTTGACAGGAAATACACACCTGCCAATCCTTATAAATCCTCCAGCTTACACCATGTATCCTGGCAAAATGATATAAGATGAGACTACCTCATAAAGAGAGCCTCAGTGCCCTACCTTATACTGTTAACCATTCTGTTGATAACTTGATATATTAATGCTCTTCATCACTCTAAATCGTGACTGCTCTTACACTTCCAGTGACAGTCTAGTAAAGAGGTTTGGCAAAGAAAAGGTACCAGCCAGAGTCACCTTGATTGCCACAATGTTGTACTTAACGTGCTTTGAGAAAGCAGTTGTGGAAAATTTCAGTTGTGTCATCTTTTACGAGAGAAAGATATCTTATGTATTGGAAGCTGAGTTCAAAGAATTAGAATCATAGGCTTAGGAGCAGGAATAGGCTGTTAGCTCTTCAGCCTGATCATCATTCAATATGATTGGAGCTGATCTGATTGCAGTCTCAACTCCACATTTCAATTTGCACCCCATATCCCTTGCCTCACACGTTGATCAAAACCTTTTCTAGGTCTCCCTTGAATAAACTCAACAGTCTAAAGACTCAGAGTGTACACATGACCCACTGTTGTAATCCCTCCTTCTCTGACAGCAGTTTGTCCTGTTTTGTGTGTCCTCTCTCTCTCTCCTTCCACTTATTTTCAATTCTGAAGGAAATGACAGCTAGTCTATCAATCCCTCAAAGGATTCACCCTTTAAAGCATGGATACAGTAGTTAAATATCAGCCAGATCACTCCCTGTAGACTATTCAAACTTTAGCAAAATATGGGGGCGAGCCAAAAATACATGCAGTCAGAAGAAATAAGTTAGCTTCATGCAGTTTTTGATTTTTACAAGTTATTCAAATTTAGTACCTTTCTCTAGTGCCTGATACTAAATGTCTCTTTTGTTTTTACATACTTTCACAGAAGGTGGGTGCCACTGATGAGCTAGCATTTGTTGTCCTGGAGAAGGTGGTGGTGAGCTGGAGTCCATGTGCTGCAGTTACACCCACAGTGTTGTTAGGATTTTGACCAAGTGGCACCGACAAAGCAGTCATATATTTCCAAGTAAAGATGGCGAGTGCTTGGAGGGGAAATTGTAATGTGTGGGATTCCCATGTTTCTCTTGTCCTTGTCCTTCTAGATGATAGAGTTCACAATTCGTAAGGTGGTACTGAAGGAGCATTGGTGAGTTACTGTAATGTATCTTGTAAATAGGCACACTGCTGCCACTGTGCATCAGAAACGACAGGAGCAAATGTCTAAATTGGAGATTGGGATGCCAATCAAATGGATGGGAGTGAGTTACGTACCACAGAATTCCAGCCTCTGAAGTTTATTGGGACAGGACACTATCCTGAGGAACTCCTGTAGTGACCATCTGACACTGTATCTACAGCAGATAGATTGGTGAGGATAAAGTCAAGTAAATTTTTCCCTTTTCTCAGCTGTGTCATCATTTATTGCAGGCCCAGTCTTGTATCTAAGTCCTTTAGGACTCAACTGGCTGACTCAGTAGCAGTGCCATTGAGCAACTCTTCATGATGGACTTTGAGATGCATTTATTCAGTGCTATGCCAACCTTAGTGCCTCTTTGAAGTTCAACATGGAAAAGAATTGAAACATCAGCTGAGGGAGTAGGAGTATGGGTTGTGTGGTGGTACATGATAATTACCAGGCGATTCCCTTGTCCATGTTTGACTATGGGTCATTATTAGTCCAAAGTCAATATTAAGGACATCCAGGTCAATACCATCTTGACTGGATAACACTTTACTGCTACCACAGGTGGGTCTGTCCTGTTCTTGGGACTTGGTGATACCTGGCAAATTATCTAAACTATTATTATTTGATATGACTTTGTCAGGCTGTTGCTTGATAAATCTGTAGAATAGTACCCCACCTTTGATGTTTGCAAGGGACGATTGGGTGATATAGTTAAACTATGAATCATGGAAATAAATAATTCTTGTTCTCACATTTGATTATGTATTCACAGTACAGGTTAAATTTATTGATTGTGTCAGCATCTATTTTTGGGGAGGGGATTATCATTGAGGTTAATTATTGCCGATTTTTTCTTGTGATGCAATCATTTGAAATTTTGCAAGTTTTACCTCAGTATATTTTTTGCAGTTCCCTTCTTCACAAAAAAAGTTAATGTTTTTAATCTTTTTCCATTGTTAGAAACAGCAATTTTGCAAGTAAGTTCTATAAACAGATGAAAATTTACTGAAACACATCATGCAGTCTCTGTGAAGTATGAATTGTGGCTAACAACAATTAATAGCCAGATGAGATCATTTCCATTATTCAGTGTATTATCTTTGAATCTTACGAGAGTCAGAAATTTCTTGCTTCTGTCGGTGAATTGGAAGGAAACCTCAATGGATAAATGTTATTGAGGTGGTGTTGAATCATTTATCACTAAGAACACACAAATTCCTCAATTTTAGGTCCTGGCAAAGCAAAAATGGGAGTGCAGTGAGCGCTGTCAACCCAACCAGGAGGTGTTGAACCCTCCTGAATCTCTGCTGTTATTGTTAGTCGCAAGTTAACAGGTCAAAATTAAAAGTAATACATTTGGGGATGGAAAGTACCCATAATATTGGCTCAGAATTTTGAAAGAACAACCTGAAGCAAAATAAAAATTTCCAAATTGAGAAAAGAAATATCAAAATATGGTTTAGGATTAATCAGATAGTTGCTGGTTTCTCAAGATTAGATTAGATTACTTACAGTGTGGAAACAGGCCCTTCGGCCCAACAAGTCCACACCTACCCGCCGAAGCCCAACCCACCCATACCCCTACATTTACCCCTTACCTAACACTATGGGCAATTTAGCATGGCCAATTCACCTGACCTGCACATCTTTGGACTGTGGGAGGAAACTGGAGCACCTGGAGGAAACCCACGCAGACACGTGGAGAATGTGCAAACTCCACACAGTCAGTCGCCTGAGTCGGGAATTGAACCCGGGTCTCTGGCGCTGTGAGGCAGCAGTGCTAACCACTGTGCCACCATGCCGCCCATAATGCCGGAACATCTCAGTCTTAAATATACTCAATGACCTAGCCTCCACTGCTTTCTGTGGCAAGAACTTCCAGAGATTCCCCACTCTCTGGCTGGAGATGTTTCTCCTTATCTCCATTCTAAAAGGTCTTCCCTTTCCTTTAAGGCTGTACCCTCAGGTCCTACTCTCTCCTGCCATTGGAAACATCTTCCCAATATCCACACTGTCCAGGCCATTCAGTATTTGTATGTTTCAATTAGAACTCCCCTTACCCTTCTGAACTCCATCACATACTGACCAAGAGTCATTAAACATTTCTCATATGTTAAGCTTTCACCATTCTCTTGAATCTCCTCTGTACACACTCCAGGGCCAGTACATCCTTCCTGAGATATGGGGCCCAGAACTGCACACAATATTCCAAATGCATAGAACATAGAACATAGAACGGGAAAAAGTTTCTGACTGTCTACTCTATCTATTCCTCTGATCATCTTATAAACCTCTATCAAGTCACCCCTCATCCTTCGCCGTTCCAACGAGAAAAGGCCTAGCATCTCTCAATTACTTTTTCAATTGACTACTAAGTTCAGTAACTTGTATCCTCAATATTTCTATCTATATGCTGTTATCATTTCTGGCTGTATAAGTCCTGATATCCTCTCTTCACCACAATATATGTGGCTGAATATTATTGCTGAAAAACTGGTGCAGTTGGGCATGGATATCAATTAACGCAATCAGTACAATTATAAATAGGGCCAGATAAGGCTAAAATACTCCTTCTATTCTTAAAGTGCAATGCCAAATGGCAGGAGGTTTTGTGTGAATATATGTCACAACTAAAGACCCCCCAAAAGCATCATGAACATGTCACTATAAGAATATGTTGCATCTGGTAAGATGGCTGTGGAGTAGGGCTTCTGAGCCCAGGGGTCATCCACCCTGTCCATTTTTCTTTTTGTTTCTTTCTTTTTTTCTCTCTTCTCTTTTATTCCTCTTCTATTTTATTTTACTTACCTCACGATGAAGAGTTTGATCATGGCAACGGTATCGGCGATGAGTGGTCCCAGCAGCACAGGCTCATGGCGACGGCAGAGTTGAGTTTGGGCCAGTGCGGTACCCGACAGATTAGTGGCACCTACGTTGGTAAGGCCCAGTGAGGACTCATAGTGCTGAGGGCATCGGTGGGGGTGAGATGGCACTGAAGAGTGGCCACTTTCATTCCAGCGGCTATGATACAGCGAAGGGACTCTGTCTGACCCTTCGCCCAGGACCCATGATGGAGCACTTAACAAGAAGGACTAAAGTGGGGCACGTTCTTTATTTTTTCATTTCTCTGCACTTATATTGTTATGTTCTGATTTATTATTCTCTGTTTTAAGAATGTGCTGGAGAATGGCGACATTATCCAACACTTCTTACGGCATTTTGCAACAAGATACACGAGACAATAAATAAATCAAATAGGAGACTACCACGATTGCAACCAGGTTGACCTCATGAACCTCGAGGTTCTTGATTGGGGTTGTTAACCTGAATCAATCAGGAAAGCTCCATCTGATCAACGTTATCAGAGGATTTGGAACCCTTGAGCTCAGGGGACTGTTTCGAGGCAAGCTGGCCATAGCCAGTGTACTGTGCACTAGTAAGTAAAGGGATCCCAGCCTCTGGGCAGTTATTTCAGTGGTGATGGGAGAAAACAGGACATGTCTGAAGAACATTCACTCCAAACTGCCATCTTGGAGATGGGGTTAGCATTTCTGGCATTATGCCTTTAACTAGGAAGCTTGATTAATTTGGCCATGCTGTCGAAAGAATGCAATAATTTTTCCAGGCAAAGGACATTGAGGCAGATGAAAAGCAACTAGTAATCCTTCTGAATGCATGTGGACCTGTAGCATTTTTGGTTATAAGGGGCTTAACTTTCCCAGAGGCACCAGACATTAAACTCTTCTAAGAGTTGATAGAGTTTGTTAAGGAATATTATGATCCCAAACATCCTCTAATCCTGAGATGCTATTGGTATTAAATGGTTGTTTGAGAACCTAAGGAAACCATATCAGGATTTTTGATGAGTTTACGATGACTGGCAGAGGCACGTGATTTTGGATTAACCTTAAGTGAGATGCTGAGAGACTGTTTGGTCTGTGGGATTAATGATGTAACCACGCAGAAGCTGCATCTCGCTGAAGCCAAACTGGACTTCAAACAGGTACTGCAACTGGCCTTGTCATTAGAAAAAGGAGCAGTAAAATCGATGTTTCGGGCAAAAGCCCTTCATCAGGAATACATTCCCGATGAAGGGCTTTTGCCCAAAACGTCGATTTTACTGCTCCTCGGATGCTGCCTGAACTGCTGTGCTCTTCCAGCACCACTAATCCAGATCCTAATGGAAGTGGACAATCTCATCTGTCCAACTGAACTTGGGGAACACCACGTAAGTGTAGATACTCTCAGATGCTCACACAGGCATGTCCTGAGCAGAGGGACTCTAGGACAGCCCACTGCAGAACCCCATACCAAAGCCAAGCCTCAGCCAAGTAGCTAAAAAGTTCTTCAGGATCTGGGCCATCATTGTAGTTGCTGCCGGTATGTGGACAGGAAAGAGCAAAAATGTCCTACAAGGCCTTACCTCGAGTAGGAGAATTCATAGGCCTATACCCAAGACAGTGCACACCCTGGAAAGTTCCCCTACATGAGAGTTGGAACAATTAACTTGCTTGGTGACACCTCACCCAGTTCCCATGGAGGTCGATACTGGCGCAGTTGTATCTGTGGGTGCAGAATCTGTCTTTATCACAATTCACTCGGGTCTCCAACCACTAAGCTTGCTCAACTCCTCAATCATACACTGGAGGACTGTTGCAAATTAAGGGTACGACTTCTGTTCTGGTTTCCTATGAGAAGCAGTTGGTGTAGTTACCACTGATGGTAGTGAAAGGCACGGGAAATGGCTGCCTCAGTGAAGCCCTAGTGAAATACCCAGGAATTTTTATTGGAATTATCAAGGGGGCAAAAGCCACTCTACATGTTGGCCAGGCAGCAATTCTGTGATTTTACAAGGCCTGCCTGGTGCCATTTGCCGAGCAGGCAAAAGTAGAGGTGGAAATCAGGAGGCTAGAGAGCGAAGGAATCATCAAACTAATGCAGTTTGCAGAATGGCCAATACTGGTCATACCGATTGTGAAGCCTGATGGCTAGGTTTACCTTTGTGGAGATTTTAACAAACAGTAGCTTGCTTCTCACGGCTGAATAAATGCCTGATTCCTCGCAAAGAGGACGAGTGTGCAAAGTTGACTTGGGGGCTGTCCTTTATTGGACAGGAGCTACATTTACCTGCAATTGTGTCTGGATGAGGTGTTTGAGAATTATTCATCTCCATAAGAGTTTAGATCAATTTACAAGACTGCCACTGGGGGTATCATTGGCCTGTAGGCCATGGAGAGCATTTTACAAGGTCTATCCAAGGTTGCCATTTACCTGGATGGTGTGCTAGTAACAGGGAGGACCAATAAAGAGCACTTGGAGAACTTGGACAAAGTACTTAGGTGTTTTTCCCAGGTGGGTGTATGACTTAGAAGGGAAAAGATGTGTGTCCCAAGCACCCCAAGTGACCTACTTGGGTTACAGAATTGACAAAACCAGTTTATTCCCATTGGAAGAGAGAGTGAGGGTGATCAAAGGATCCCCGGCTCCCATATCTGTACTGGAGCTTCGGTCTTAGGGAAAATTCACACATAACTTGGCCTCCATCTTGGCAGCCTTACATTGCTATTAAAAAAAGGATGAGCCTTGGGACTGGTCGTGAAGCCAAGGACCTGCATTTCGGGAAGTGAGAAATCTGCTTGTCAAATAAGCTGTTGGCCCACTATGATCTGAAGCAAGAGGTAGTGCTGCCATGCAATGCCTCCCCTTACAGCCTAACCTGTTGTGCTTTTCCAGTGCCACACTTTTTGACAGTAAAGTCAGTCCAGAGTAAGAGATTAATGTTTTATTTTAACCCAGAAATTGCGAACTTGATAACTGCGCAATTGATCTCATTGATGTAATTTAAAAAAAACTAATCTTAACAAATCATCTTCCAATTTATCATTGCAAGCAATATTTTTGAATAGTGTACAGATGAATTGACAGTTTGAGGGTATGTCAATATTAACTTTCTCAGTCCATGATATCTTCTCTGATATCTGTGACCCTGACATATATTGTGTGTGTGTGTGTATTGAGGAGAGGAGGGATGCAGGGGATAGGCTGGGCCAGTGCTCAGAGGCAGAGGAGGGGAGAGAACGCATGATGGCTCAGTGATTAGCACTGCTGCCTTACAGCACCAGGATCATGGGTTCCATCACTGTGTAACTGTCTGTGTGGAATTTGCACATTCTCCCCGTGTCTGTGTGGGTTTCCTCTGGGTGCTCTGGTTTCCTCCCACAGTGCAGGTTAGGTGGATTGGCCATGTTGAATTGCCCATTGTGTCAGGGATATGCAGAGCCATGGGAAATATAGGATTACAGGAATGGAGTCGATCTGGCTGGGATGCTCTTCAGAGGATTGGTGTGGATTTGATAGACCAAATGGCATGCTTCCACACTGTAGGGGTTCTCAATGCTCAGGGTTCTGCTAATGTACACAGGAATTTGATATTTTACAAAGGGAGATGGTGGGTGCATCGGTCACCAGCAACTGACACACTCTCATCTCCCTACATTTGCTCCAAATGAATGTCTTCAGGTCAGCGCAGAGCTTCCATGCTTTAGGCCTTTTGATGAACTTCAGCAGAGTTCTGGTTGATTGAGGTCTGACATGAGTGGCCTTCTAAAGATCTGAAATCTGCATTTTGACAATCCATCCCCTTCTCCAGCTGGAGTAAACAAAATTGGATTTTCATTGGTGTGTCCGACTATCCATAGGAGCTGCCATCGGGGATCTGTGAAGATGCAAGCACCAGCAGCTGTAGTGCGAATCAATGAGCAGCTCTGAGATTAACCCAGTGCCAATGTCCCTCTGTCCATTTCTTTCATGGTAGCTCACAGAATGTTAGCACCTGACACAACACCAGGCACTTTTTCATTAAATAATCATGATCATTCGTTAGCCAACAGATCACTTCTCTTTCACCTTATGCTGTGTCAGCTTGATTAAGTGTCTGTGTGTAAACTGAAAGTGAGTATATACTCCATATGTGTCAAAGAAGGTCAATAATGAGTGACCTCTGATAGCCAGGCCACAGATTGCTGACCTCTGCTGCCACAGCTGAACCTGCTTTAACTATCTGTGTGTTTACGGTGTCCGACTATGGATATTCTTGAAGAGAAGCAGATGCTGACTATAACTACGAGGAGAATGAAATTTGTGAACTGAGAAAGACCTGCTTGTGGTGTACAGAACTTTCTGATTAGCAACTTCAGTTATGACCAATTCCTAGTTCGGGTTAACCCCATCTGTCCACACTTCCAGAACCACACAGATTGGCTAGATCAGAGAATGCTAATGCACAAACCAGAGTGATGTACAATTCCCTCTTTTCTTGAATGTTTACCACCTAATGCCTAAATCAAAAAGTATGGCGTTGGAAAAGCACAGCCGGTCAGGCAGCATCCGAGGAGCAGGAAACTTGATTTTTTGAGCATGAGCTCTTCATCAGGAATGAGCCCAAAGGAGCTCAGAGATAAATGGGAGGGGGGTGAGGATGGGGGGAAGGTAGCTGAGAATGTGATAGGTGGATGGAGGTAGGTGTAATGGTGATAGTTGGAGAGGATGGTGGAGCAGAAAGATGGGAAGGAAGATGGACAGGTGAGTTGGAAAATTGGATCTGGGATAGGATGGGAGGAGGGAAATGAGGAAACTGGTGAAATCGACATTGATCCCATATGGTTGGAAGATGAGGCATTCTTCCGCTTGGCAACGGGTGGTTTGGATTTGGCGATGGAGGAGGTCCAGAACCTGCAGGTCCTTGGTGGAGTGGGAGGGGGAGTTAAAGTTTTTAGCCATGGGGCAGTGAGGTTGTTTAGTACATGTGTCCCAGAGATGTTCTCCAAAATGTTCCGCAAGTTGGCGTCCTGTCTCTCCAATGTACAGGAAACCATATCGAGAACAATGGACACAATAGATGATGTGTATGGATGTACGGATAAATCTCTGTTGGATGTGGAAGAATTCTTTGGGGCCTTGGTTGGAGATGAAGGGAGAGGTGTGGGTGCAGGTTTTGCACTTCCTGCGGTGGCAGGGAAAGGTGCTGGGAGTGGAGGACGGGATGGTGGGGGCTGTGGACCTAATAAAGGAGTCATGGAAGTAATGGTCTCTGCGGAATGCAGACAGGGATGTTAAGGGAAATATATAACTGGTGGTGGGGTTTGTTTGTCAGTGGTGGAAATAACGGAGGATGGTTCATTATATCTGGAGGTTTGCGGGGTGCAAGTTGAGGACTGGGGGCGTGGGGTTGGGGGGGGGGGTGTTCTGTCCTTGTTGTGATTGAAGGGGTGGAGTTCAAGGGCTTTAACTGTCCAAGGAGTGGTTGAAGGGGCTAGTGTACAGGCAGATTTATTCTGTATCAACCATATGCTGTCCTTGGCCAGGGAATGTTTGACCATACATCTAATCCCTTACTGTTGGTGTCCTAAGAGTTTTTGATTTGGACAGTGTAGCTGGGGTTGACTGCGCTTCCTGCAGAGGAAGTCAGCAGGGACACTAGTGGTGACCCTTACCTCCCACATTCTGCAGGCGGAACATTCACCTGCCCTAACCGCCATTCCCATTATACTAAATTCCCAAACAGTCTATAGAAAAATAAAGAATATATAAAAAACTAGTTACCTTACCAATAAGGGGTGGAGATGCGGGAAGTGGAGGAGATGTGCTGGAGGGCATCGGCGATCATGTGGGAGGGGAAATCGTGGTCCATGAAGAAGGTGGCCATTTGCGATGTTCTTTGGTGGAATTGGGTCTCCTGGGAGCAGATGTGGCAGAGGCGGAGGAATTTTTTTAGATTAGATTAGATTACAGTGTGGAAACAGGCCCTTCGGCCCAACAAGTCCACACCGACCCGCCGAAGCGAACCCACCCATACCCCTACATTTACCCCTTACCTAACACTATGGGCAATTTAGTATGGCCAATTTAGCTGACCCTGCACATCTTTGTGACTGTGGGAGGAAACCGGAGCACCCGGAGGAAATCCACACAGTCAGTCGCCTGAGGCGGGAATTGAACCCGGGTCTCTGGCGCTGCGAGGCAACAGTGCTAACCACTGTGCCACCATGCCGCCCGTTAATTGGGAGTAAGGAATTTTTATAGGAAGCAGGGTATGAGGAGGTGTAGTCCAAGTAGCAGTGGGAGTAGGTGGGTTTGAACACCCACCTAATGCATAAATCAAGAGAATGTCACTGCTGCCTAACTATGAGATACTGAGATAATTTCCCCGCTCCATTGAACAATTCGACTTGGCTGGTGTTGCTTGCTCAATTCATAATACCTCGGCACCAATTGCACTTTAACAGTGGTTTTTTGATTTGTTCATGAAAGGTAGAAGTTGCTGGCTAGGCCAAATTCTATTACTTATTCCTAATTTTATGTTCTGTTCTGTTATGGAGTATATTACACTCCTAACAGAGCAGCCCTCCTTCAGTATTGCATTGTAGCATCAGCCAGATCTGTGTCCTCAACTAGCTGAATTAAGACTGAAATAGTCTCCTGAGTTAGTCTCCTGTTAAATGAAGCTATTGACAGGTGTGGCCCAAATAAAGGAATGTGAGGTTAGGCTACATATCAGCCATAATCCCATTCAACGATGGAATTGGCTTGTGGGGCAGATTGGCCTTGTTATGTTCCAAAATAAGTATTCCGTTGCACTGTCCACATCAGACCGTCCATAGTAAAATGTTTCAAAATCAGGATGCTGAGTGACTTGGAGGGGAGCTTGCTACCATTGTATATCATTGAATATTGAAGTTTGTTGGTGTGGCACCAACAATGTGGGTTGGTTTATCTTGGATGGCGTCAAGCTTCTTGAGTGCTGTTGGAGCTTCACTCATCCACACAAGTAGGGAATATTCCATCAAAATCCTGCTTTGTGTTTGTAACATGGTGGGCAAGTACAAGAGTGACAGAAAGCATTATCTCAGAATTCCTAGCCTCCGGTCTGCTCTGTAGCCACAGATTTTATGTGGTTGGTCCAGTTTATTTACGGGTCAATGGTAACCCACCAGATATTTGTAGCATGAGTTTCAACAATGGTAACACCACTACATTTCAATAGGTAATGGTTAGATTATCTCTGACTAGAGATCATCATTGCCTGGTATTTGTGTGGTGTAATTGTTGCTTGCCACTTGTCAGCCAAAGTCTGGATATTGAGCCAGTCAGGCAGCATCTGAGGTGCAGGACAATCAATGTTTTGGCCATAAACCCTTCCTGATGAAGGGCTTATGCTAGAAACGTCAATTCTCCTGCTCCTCGGATGCTGCCTGACCGGCTGTGCTTTTCCAACACGCCACTCTTCGACTCTGATCTCCAGCATCTGCAGTCCTCGCTTTCTCCAAGCCTGGATATTGTCTAGATCTTGTATTTGCACAGTAACTGCTGCAGTATCTGAGGAGTCATGAATGGTGCTGAACATTGTGCAATCGTTGGCAAGCATCCCCACTTCTGACCTAGTGCTAAAAGGAAGTCATTGGGCTCAGTTGTTAAGCTAACCAGAGGGAGTGTTCCTGCTGATTCCCATTGACAGTTTCCACACGTGGTCAACAGCAGCCTTGATATCAAGGGCAGTCACTCTCCCCTTACCTCTGGTGTTGAGCTATTTTTGTTCACTTTTGAACTAGGTTGCAATGATCTTGTGAGTTGAGTCATCATCATGGGACTTTAAGCATCAGTGAGCAGGTTATTTCTGAGCAGATGCTGCTAGATAGCACTGTTGGTGATAACTTCCACCACTTTACTGAATAGGTTATGAGTAAACTAATGGGTGGCAATTGGCTGATCAAAGAAGGGAGAGAAGGCAGGAGAATGGGTTAAAGAAGCATATCAGCCACAATTGAATGGTGGAGCAGACTCGATTGGCTGAATGACATAATTCTGCTCCTATAACTCATGGTCTTATTGTCTCATGGGTTAGATTTATTCAGCTTCAAAGTTTGTGAGAAGATTTGTAGCTCGTTGTTGTGGTTCTGTTCGTCGAGCTGGGAATTTGATTAGATTAGATTAGATTAGATTACATTACATTAGATTACATTACAGTGTGGAAACAGGCCCTTCGGCCCAACAAGTCCACACCGACCA
>NC_057744.1:36286734-36290916 GCF_004010195.1 Chiloscyllium plagiosum | reverse complement strand
ACGTGCAAACTCCACACAGTCAGTCGCCTGAGGCGGGAATTGAACCCGGGTCTCAGGCGCTGTGAGGCAGCAGTGCTAACCACTGTGCCACCGTGCCGCCGTTGCAGTGGTTGGTATATCCTTAGTAGCCACAGACGCAGATGACAAGCAACATGAATTCGACTGGGACAACACTACTATTATAGGACAAGCCAAACAGAGAACAGTCAGGGAATTCCTAGAGGCATGGCACTCATCCACAGATTCAATCAACAAGCATATCGACCTGGACCCAATATACCGACCACTGCAACGGACAGCTGGAACTGACAGATTCCAGCTGCAGATTCAAACCACTACAAATGCTGGAGGAAAGATCACAGAAGCGCTTCACAGGACGCTCCCAAGCACTGAGGATGTCACCTAGACAGGGGACGAAACGTCTGCAACACAAATTCCCAGCTCGGCGAACAGAACCACAACATTTATTCAGCTTGATACACATGACATGCCTGAGTAATATTGTCCACATTGTCAGGTAGATGCCAGTGTTGTAACTGCTAGAATAGCTTGGCTAGGGGAGTGGCAGGTTCTGAAGCACAAGTCTTCAGTTTTATTGCCAACATTGTCAGGGTCCAAAGTCGTTCAAGTATCCAATGCCTTCAGCCATTTCTTGATGGTATGTGGAATGAACCAAATTAGTTAAAGACTGGTATCTGTAACCTTGAGGATCTAAGGAAGGGGCCAAGATGGATCATCTACTCGGCAGTTCTGGACATAAAAATTTCAACATTGTCTTTTGTGCTGAGATGTGGATTTTTGTGGAGCTTCCTCTTCCAGTGAGTTGTTTAATCATCCATCAGCATTGGATGTGACATGACTGGATGTCGCAGGACTGTGGTGTATGGGATCGCTTGTCCCTATCAATTGCATGCTGCTTATTGATGGCTGGCATGTAAGTACTCCTGTGCTGTCAATGCACAAGGTCAAAACCATGTGCATTGCTTCTCTTATCATCTCCACTTACACACTTCATTGAACTAGTGTTGACACCTGAGTTGACAATAATGGTAGAGTGGGGGATTTGCCAGATTTTCCCATTACATGTTGTGGCTGAATACAATTCTGCTGCAGTTGATGGCCTACAGTAGCTGAAGGATTCCAATGTTGAGTTGCTCTTCAAAGTCTGTAATTAGATTACATTACATGAGATTAGATTACATTACAGTGTGGAAACAGGCCCTTCGGCCCAACAAGTCCACACCAAACCGCTGAAGCGCAACCCACCCATACCCCTACATTTACCCCTTACCTAACACTACGGGCAATTTAACATGGCCAATTCACCTGACCTGCACATCTATGGTCTGTGGAAGGAAACCGGAGCACCCGGAGGAAACCCATACAGACACGGGAAGAACGTGCAAACTCCACACAGTCAGTCGCCTGAGGCGGGAATTGAACCCGGGTCTCCAGTGCTGTGAGGCAGAAGTGCTAACCACTGTGCCACCGTGCCGCCCATAATGCCACCATGCCGCCCATATGCCACCGTGCCGCCCATAAATGTGTAACACAGTCATAGCCACACAGTACGGTGGATTGTGTTGCTCTGTGCTGTCCGTTCATAGTCCCATAGGATGACTATTTTTAGATTAGATTAGATTAGATTACTTACAGTGTGGAAACAGGCCCTTCGGCCCAACAAGTCCACCGAGACCCACCGAAGCGCAACCCACCCATACCCCTACATTTATCCCTTACCTAACACTATGGACAATTTAGCATGGCCAATTCACCTGACCTGCACATCTTTGGACTGTGGGAGGAAACCGGAGCACCCGGAGGAAACCCACGCAGACACGGGGAGAACGTGCAAACTCCACACAGTCAGTCGCCTGAGGTGAGAATTGAACCCGGGTCTCTGGCGCTGTGAGGCAGCAGTGCTAACCACTGTGCCACCGTGCTACCCGAATTTCTAATATTGTCTCACGATTTTCAAGAAACAAATATTATTAATCATATTAAAACACTCACATTTTCCCTGTAGGTTTTAACATGAAAATCGCCATTGGTGAAACCAGAGTAACTAGGACATGTCCAGGTTCAAATTTTGGTTTGTGCTGAAATATCCAGTGGTTAATTTGAGCAAACATACCAGAGGTGAATCCCAAAGGATTAGGTGTAAAGCACATTTTTAAGCCTTAGTCTTATTTGAGTCTCTGCTGATTTCAGTGGAAAATGCAGTCTGACAGAATGTTACATCAAAGTTTCAACTGACCATTTTGATTTGTTCGCGGGAACATGAGGTAAATTTGCTGATAGCAGCCACCACGATGTGAGGGCAATGGAATTATGGAGCAAGGAAAGATCAGGTAGAATTGCAGCTCACTATTGTTATCCAGTGACCCCTACTGGGAAGTATGTATGTGTGTGGGCAAGCATAGAGCTAGACTGAAGGCAAAAACAAAATCCATTAGTATCTGCTCATGACTGTCTGGGCTTGCAAATGAAGAGCAGACATTTGGGCTGTGGTGAAGTTTCCCTGGAACAGATTGGAAATCTCCAACGGAGGGAGGAAGTAACCAGGCACATGTAATATGAAAACTGGAAAGGAAGAGATTAGGCAGAGCGGGTCATTCACAGTTAATCGTGCCCTGAACCCCACCTGCAAAACACAAGTTTATAATATCTTCCTACATCTGTGAAGTAAGTGATTACAAATGTGTTATTTTAGTACTCGAGTCTCCCAAGGATGTTCATCATTCAAAGATTCACATCAATCACTTTTAAATATAGTCCTGCACCTGTTTCTGATGTCATGCATAAGCTCCAGAAGAACCACTTTAGCTCTTTATTGGAGAATGATCCAAATTCTCAGTGGGGGCAACACTGTGAGGAGATTTTGTGAAAGAATACTGATCCAAAAGGACATAATTGTAGAAATTTTAACCTCTACTTTACTGCATTCCCAGTATACAGTATATAGTATACAGCTCAGTTACACAGTGAGTAACGATCCCTCGGAATATAGTTTATGGACAATTGCATTGTGCATGATCGTTACCCTGCTGAATAAAGATTGACATTGCAAGTTACATGATATGCAGAGTATATTTTATCCCTGAATAAACAGAGACATGTGCAGTTACACAGTGACTCTAATGCTAAATATACAGTGACTTAAACATTGTTACAAAGAGCCAATAACATCGAGGCAGAAGGGTTGAAGCATTTTGTTCTTGCGTTCATCAGGATGGCAAGGCAAGAAAGCCAGCTTTAGTATGGGAATAACTATATTAGCATTTGAGAAGAGGGAGCTGATTGGTTAGAAAATGATTGGCGTGGAATTGCAGGAGGAACTGTTAACTGTCTTAGCTAACAGATGAAAATTAAACCAGGAAAATCGATTGTGATTGGTCAGGGGACTGCCATGGGAATGTAACAGGGATTGGTAGTATCAATTGTCCTTTTTAAGTCAAAAGGTTCCCTGTGTGGACATATTCATTGTGTCTACAAAGAGGGGGTTGCTGGGGTTGATGTGTGTACTTCAATATCCACAAATAAATCACATTGCAAGGTTTAATTCCAGTCTTGGGCGGCTGTCTGTGTGGAGTTTGCACATTCTCCCCGTGTCTATGTGAGTTTCCTCCGGGTGCTCCGGTTTCCTCCCACAATCCAAACATGTGCCACTTAGGTGAATTGGCCATGCTAAACTGCCCATAGTGTTCTGTGATGGGTAGGTTTGGTGCATTTGTCTGGGGTAAATGTAGCTGAGTAGGGTAAGGGAATGGGTCTGGGTGGGTTATTCTTTGGAGGATCGGTGTGGACTTGTTGGGCCAAATGGCCTGTTTCCACACTGTAGGGATTCTGTAGTTCATACTGTTACATTAGTTTCCAGTGTATTCCTTGCACATTCAGAATTATTTAGCAGATGTTGTTGAATAGCAAAGACAAATATAATGTCAGATAATTTATTCTGAAGCCTCACAGCATAGGATAGTTAAGAATGTTCATTGTCCTGCCCATTGCAGACAATCATAGAATTCCTGCTGTGTGGACATAGGCAATTCAGCCTATTAAGTACACATTGACCCTCTGAAAAGCATCCCACCCCCTACCCTATCCCTGTAACTCTGCATTTCCCATCTAGCCTGCACATCCCTGGACACTGGCAATATAGCATGGCCAAGCAACCTAACCTGC
>NC_057744.1:36283190-36286234 GCF_004010195.1 Chiloscyllium plagiosum | reverse complement strand
ACAGTTGTAACAGAAGGCCTTTACAGAGCAATGAAGGATGAACAAGAAATGTGGTCTTGTTGATGTTGTTCACATCTTGACAACAAATGTGAAAAAAAACACGTTGGCTTTGTAATTTGTGTGTTGTCAGCTCTATAGGGGTTTGGGATAATGTTGATCCAAAGTGTGTGAAACAATGTTTGAACTTTTTCTTGACTGGAGAATCTTTGTGGATTGTCCCGAAATCCTCCTTACCAGGTCCCTTTACAGAACATTCTAATGGTACATTTCCAGGTAGAGGGAGGGTTTCATGTAAGGGTGCACTTGTGATTGATGCTGCAAGACAGGGTCTCAATTTCTGCGTCAACTTCTGCAGTTGCTGTGTCATTACTGTGGATCAGTTAAGAAACAGTTAAGAAGATGGTTTTCTATGTCAACATTGTTTTGATTATATTTCATTGCAACATTCTGTGCATTGCTGCTGCATTGTTTTCATTTACTCAGCATTGTACCACATTATAGCTGCAATGCACAGTCCCTAATCAATTTACTTTAACTCCAACCAATCCTTCACCCTACCTCCCGGTGCCTCAGAGGGAAGTAATTAACTTTGAAAAGAAGCTTAATATGTTAGATGGCTTGAGCAAGGTGGTCATCTGAGTGATATTGGTGATACCATGAATTGGTTGAATCTGCTGTGAGTCCTCATACAAACCCCTTGGTGAAGATGTAAACCAACTTTATTCTGTATTCCATTGGCTTCAACATTTCCTTTTGACATTTGAACACAACAAAGTTTGCTCCAGAATCACATTCCAAAACATGACTTATGATTTATAATGCTCAAGTCCATGATCCAAACTGATATTTTGTGGGATAATATGATACATTATCACGTAAATAAAATATCTTGGAGCAAACTTAGATAAATGCTACAGCAAGACTTCAATAATTACAAACAATATCTCGCGCAGTTAGGAGCAGATACTGGACTGTATGTAAAACCTGTTTGGAAACCTGACCAGAGAGATTCAAATCTACCAAACAAATGGCAGCATCACAATATCCAGCTTCTGGTCATTGAAAGTAAGAACACTCAAACAGTGAAAATGTGTTGAAACATAGAAACATCGAAAATAGGAGCAGGAGTAGGCTGTTTGGTCCTCGCGCCTGCTCCACCATTCAATATGATCATGGGTCCCTGTTTTCGCTTTCTCCCCATTCTCTTCGATCCCTTTATTCCTAACACCTAAAGAGCGGTTAATAAACTTGAAATGTTAACTTGTTTCTCTCTCCATAGATGCTGCCTGACCTGCTGACAATTTCTGTCTTTGTTTCAGATTTCCAGCATCTGCAGCTCCTTATAGCTAACTCCTTCCTGAAAACATTCAATGTTTAGGACTCAATCACTTTCTCTGACAGAGAATTTCACAGGCTCACTGGGTGAAGAAATTTCTCCTCATCTCAGTCCATCTTGAATCTTTAGACTGTGTCCCTTGGTTCTGGAATCCCTTGTCCTCAGGAACATCCTTTCTGCATTCATATATTACTCTGAATTTTATTTCAGTTTACAGGTATGTTTCTGCGTCACAGCATATTTTACATTTTGATATTTTGATACTTATGTACAGTTTCTATGTCTGAACTCTATTATAAAGTTCTTTTTGCTTAATATAGTTGGCTCAGTGTGTAAACCAGGGCAGCTTTATAAAGCAAGTATATGTACAGTGAAAAAAGCAAGGCATCACAACTTACAAAATGAGCAATCGAGGTACAAGTGTGAGATGATTGTTTTCTGTGGATAGTTATCAGATGTTGATCAGCTCATTATACACATGGAGAAAGGCTGTGACACGTTACAAAATAAAAGTTATGACAAAGAGGAAATTCTTGTGTATTCCTGTCTTACAAAACTCCAAAGCCTAAAATAACCTGATATATAAATTGGCTAAATCTATCTATGTCATCGCTTCAGAAAGATTAAACAAAATGTTCTCTCCCCTCTCGCCATTGTTATTCACGCTAATAATTGAACCACTAGCAGAAGCTATACGGGCTGATCCTAATATAGTGGCCCCTAGGATTGGTACAGGTAAACATAAAATTACCCTTTATGCAGATGATGTTCTTCTATTCCTCAGTAACCCTCTGATGTCCATACCTCGCCTAATCCAAGTTATCAATACATTTAGTGCATTCTCAGGCTATAAAATTAATTTTTCAAAATCGGAGGCTATGCCAATGGGTGGCCTTGCTGTGATACCCCGCTTAGCGGACGGTTCCCTTTTTCCCTTTCGCTGGTCCCTGGAGGGTTTCTTATATTTAGGCATTTTTATTACTCCAGTATTTGGTCAGTTGTATAAGGCTAATTTTGTGAATTTATTGGAAAGGATAAGGCAGGACCTCCAGCGATGGGGAGACCTACCAATTTCCTGGTTGGGTAGAATAGCACTAATCAAAATGAATGTCCTGCCCCGTCTCCTATAACCTGTGAGAATGCTTCGGGTGATGCTGCCGATGACGGCTTTATGTAAATTATATGGCTGGCTGAGTTCCTTTATCTGGAATCATAGGCGGCCCCCCATTAAGCTGAAGAAGCTACAGCTTCCACAGGCAAGGGATGGATTGGACTTCCCAGATTTTAGGAAATATCAATTAAGTCCCCTATTAAGTTACATAGCTGATTGGGTCTTGTCTGATCCACAATCAATCTGGCTGGACATCGAGGCTTCTCAAGTAAAATACCCACTTATTAACCTTTTATTCTCAGACAAGAGGAAAATCATTACAGATCACTGTAAAAACCCCATAATACTGAATACAATCAAGGCTTGGAATATAATGCGGCAAAAGGAGGGTAATTCACATAAAACATCCCCCTATGCACCGATAGTGGGAACATGGGGATTCCAACCGGGGTTAACAGATGCCACTTTTAAACTCTGGAGAGCCAAGGGTATCTCATGTCTCGGGGATTTATTTAAAGATGGGGTCCTGATGTCTTTCGAACAGCCGCGTCAGAAATTCGGATTACCCAATGGAGACCTCTTTCGATACTCCCAAAT
>NC_057744.1:36261662-36279922 GCF_004010195.1 Chiloscyllium plagiosum | reverse complement strand
GGTCCATTCCTGATTCGTGGTTTTTGAAATTAACGACTTTTGGCACGCAATTTCTTGTCTGTATTGGTGAAGTCTGTTGTGCGCGTCTGTAATCATTACCTGGATCATCCTGAATCCGTTCTGCTTGGCTGTTTCCCTGGCTTATGTGGTTTTTGAAATTAACGACTTTTGGCACGCAATTTCTTGTCTGTATTGGTGAAGTCTGTTGTGCGCGTCTGTAATCATTACCTGGATCATCCTGAATCCGTTCTGCTTGGCTGTTTCCCTGGCTTATGGATTGTTGACTGGCGGTCTGTATCTGACACTTGGTGGAAGGATTTGATTCTTTCGGCATTCATGCAGGAACCGGAGTTGTTCGTATGTGGCGCTTAGGCGGTTAGCGCAGCATTCCCATTTCCTGGCTTGTCTTAGCGTCTCTCGCCCGTAGGTGTTCAAAGGTTGGGAGAAGATTTGTAGCTCGGGTGCTCGTTGTTGTGGTTCTGTTCACCGAGCTGGAAATTTTTGTTGCAAACGTTTCGTCCCCTGTCTAGGTGACATCCTCAGTGCTTGGGATCCTCCTGTGAAGCGCTTCTGTGGTGTTTCCTCCGGCATTTATAGTGGCCTGTCCCTGCCATCAGCTCGGCGAACAGAACCACAACAACATTCTATGCAATTGTTAAAAATTGACCTTTCCCCAGACCTCATCTCCAAGCACCATCTCCCAGTCAGAATCAGGTCAGCTCTCATTTCAAGTCTTATAATGAACTGGGGCTGAGCCATGAGGCATGAACCTACTCCAGAGTTTCCCTGAAAATTGAGTCCCTGCTGATATCTAATGCAGATCTGACCTTGCATGCCTTCTGTCTGGCTTGCTAGTCACATTTCAACTGGCATGAAGTGGTGAGTGGGTTAAGAGGACTGTGAAGCCTTGTAAAATCCAATACATTTAATAAACCAAGTGCATTAAACTGACATTAAACTTGTGGCCCTCCTCGACATTCTTACCAAGTTTTGTTCTTTTATTCATTCAGAGATGTGTACAATACTGTCGGGGCCAGCATTTATAGCTCATCCCTAGTTACCCTTGAGAAGGTGATGGTGAGTTGCCTTCTTGAGCTGCTGCAGTCCACGTGCTATAGGAAGACCCACAATGCTATTAGAGAAGGAATTCCAAAATGTTGTCCCAGCAACACTGCAGGAGCGGTGATATATGTATGGAAGTGATTACTTAGTGGCATTATCTCTAGATTAGTTAATCCAGAGATCCAGGTAATGTTCTGGGAAGTTGTGTTCAAATCCTACAATGGGATATGGTGGAATTTGAATTCAATAAAAATCTGGAATTTAGAATCTGATGATGACCATGAAGCCATTACTGATTTTTTTCCCTGACAATCTGGTTCATTAATGTTGTTTCGGGAAGAAAACTGCTGTCCCTCTCTGGTCTGGCCTACATGTGTCTCCAGACTCACAGCAATGTGGTTGACTCTTAACTGTGCTCTGGGCAAGTACAGATGTGCCATAAAGTTTGGTCTAGCCAGCAATGCCCACATCCTGTGAATGAATAAAAGGAAGCTTCCAAATTAAGATAGTGAATGGCTTAGAGAAGAATTTGCAGATGATGGCATGTGTGATTCTGCTATCCTTGTCCTTCCAGGTGACAGTGGTAATGAGTTTGGAAGGTGCTGTTTAAGGAATCTTAATTAATCTCTGCAGTTAATCTTAGAGATGGTGCATAAGTGTGAAGCCGGAAGGAGTGAATGTTTGTGAATGTGGTGCCAATCAAGTGGACCATTTTATCCTGAATGGTATCAAATCCCAAACATTACACCTGAAGGGGACTTTAATTGTGCTTCCTTTAATCATTTGACCCAGCTGCAGCCTACAAAAAGTTGACTGACCTCAAGAAATCTGTGAGGGTAACAAGTCCACTGTCACTTTATATGAAATTAATGGCATAGAATATCACTTCCATTCATTCAGTCTCATGGTACTTCCCTTCCTTGCATACTTCAAAGCAGCTCCTTCTCTCATTTAATAATTCTTGCCGTACAGCTTTGATTGCTCTTTCTCCAACAGCTCCTCTTATCTGACATTCCTGATGAAGAGCTTATGCTCAAAATGTCAACTCTCCTGCTCCTCAGATGTTGCCTGACCGGCTGTGCTTGTTCAGCACCATACTTTTTTACTCTGATCTCCAGCACCTGCAGTCCTCACTTTCTCCTAGCTCCTCTTATCTAGCTTGCTGTATGTTGGTGATTTCACACTAATGTATGGATGATGCTGTAGTTACACCACAGTGATAAATGTTCAGTCATGAGAAGATGGTATTTAGAATCAACATCATATTGTGCAACTGGAGCTTCATATAGGTCAGAGCTTGTGGCCATTGTTGCATTCTTATCTAATACAGCTTTTCAAGATTACTTTTCCACTGTTAGCTCACAACCTGTGAAACCTCATTCCAACATTTGTCCTGAGGAATTAATTGAAAGCCATGTTATTGGACTAATGTCAAAACATTGAAGAGAAAGTGAGGACTGCAGATGCTGGAGATCAGAGTCAGGGTGTGGTGCTGGTGACATTGACATCCCCTTCGGTCTGAAATTTGTCTTCTCCAGTTTCAGACATTAAATATATTGTCATTTTCAAGCCTATTTTAAGTTCATGCCATGTCTGTTTGTGGCAATTTGAGTAAACGGTGAGGCTGAGCAAACCAACTGTAGCACTGTGGTACAGGGAGCTTTCCAAATGGGGGAGAAGAAAAGGGATAGTATAATTAGGAGAAAAGACACTGTTCCCTGTAACCAAGATGACGAGTCCCAAAGGCTGTGTTGCTTACCTGGTGAGATATTCCATCTGGCTGCAGAAGAACTTTAAATGGGAGGGGAAAGATCCAGTTGTCATGGTCTACAGAACCACAAACCTCTGGATTGCTACCTGAGCCATAAACTAATTGGCACAAAGTCAATAAGATTGAAAAGATACATGCATAGCTCAAAGATTGCTATGGGAGAAATGGGTTCGAATTCATGGATCACTGGCACCAGTACTGTTGTTCCAATGGGATGCACTTATGCTGGTACCAGTATCCTGTGAAACACATAACTAGGATTATGGATTGGGCTTTAAACTAAATAGTGGGTGTAGGGTTCAATTTCACAGAAACTTTTAGGAAAATCAAAGTGTAAGAAGGCAGGAGTGTAGGTTGGTGACGAGACTGATCGTTACCAGAAAATGAAAGGAAGGGACAGATGTATGACTGTAATGTTGCACCAAGGAATTGGACAACAGTAATCAAACTCGCCAACTGGACAAACATAAAGGCTTTGTATCTGAATGTGCGTCGCATTGGGAATAAAATGAATGAGTCAACAATGCAAATAGAAATGAATAGGTATGATTTGTTGGTGAATAGCCAAGGTCTTTTCCCCAGGATAAGGGAGTCCAAAACTAGAGGGCATAGGTTTAAGGTGAGAGTGGAAAGATTTTAAAGGGACTTAGCGGCAACTATTTCTTGGAGAGGGTGGTGCGTGTATGAAATGGGCTGCCAGAAGAAGTGGTGCAGGCTGGTCTATTTGTAATGTTGAAAGGCATTTGGAAGCGTGCATGGATTGGAAGGGTTTAGAGGGATATCGGCCAAATGCTGGCAAATGGGACTAGATTAATTTAGGATATCTGGTCAGCATAGACAAGTTGGACTGAAAGGTCTGTTATACATTGTATAACTCTGTGACTCTATATGATTAAACGAAGGCCATTTCTGGGAGTTGAAAGTCCAAGAATAATCAATGTTTTGGAAGGATGGACAGAAAGGAAAATGAGGTTGTGTAGCTTTGTTAGTAAAGAATTGAGATCAGTGTTGCAGTAAGAAATGTTTTTGATACTTGATGTATAACAAGTCTGAGTAGAAATAAGAAATGGCAAGGGAAAGAGGTCCATGGAGGGGTAATTTATTGGATCCTAAACAGTGGCTCTACAGTGAGACACAGTACAAACCATGAAATACTGGGAGCCTATAAGAAAGCTCTTACAATAATTGTGGGTATTTTAATAGGCATATAAAATGGATTAAACAAATTGGCAAAAGTAGCTGAAAGAGATCATTCATAGAGTATATCAGATATTGTTTCGTTTTCAATTTGGAAACAAGAAACTTAAATCTCATAGTTGTGTTTTGGTTTTAAACAAAGGTAATTACAAAGGCAAGAGGACAGGTCTGGCCCTCTTGGCTGGGTTACGAGATGATAAGGTAGGCGAAAGTGGGCTTTTGCCCGATACGTTGATTTTCCTGCTCTCGGATGCTGCTTGACCTGCTGTGCTTTTTCAGCACACTCTAATCTAGACACAGGTGATAAGGTAGGACAGTCGATGAGCAGTAGCAGATGTTTAAGGAGATACTCAATTGGTCCCACCGAAAATATATTCCACAAAGGAATGAAGATTGTGAGAACGCAAATAAAAACCTTGCATGGCTAAGCAAGCAAGTCATGATTTGGAGATGCCGGTGTTGAACTGGGGTGTACAAAGTTAAAAATCACACAACACCAGGTTATAGTCCAACAGGTTTAATTGGAAGCACACAAGCTTTCGGAGCGTCGCTCCCTCATCAGGTGGGAAGGAGCAATGCTCCGAAAGCTAGTGAGCTTCCAATTAAACCTGTTGGACTATAACCTGGTGTTGTGTGATTTTTAACTAAGCAAGCGAGTTGAGGATAACATAAGGTCAAAAACTAAGTTATACCTTTATTTCAAAGGTCAGTGGCAGGCAGGAGGATTGGAAACGTTTAAAGATAAACACATGTTACAGTAAGTTATGAAGGTGCATGAAATATTTAAACAGATAGCAAAAGCTGCTGTCAGTATCTGAAAAGGAAGAGAGGAGTTGAAGTGAATGTTGGTCCTTTAGAGATCTAGATTGGAGAATCAATAATGGCAGAGAAATGAAATATTTTCCCTCAGCTTTCAGGATGGAGGACATTGAAAACATATCAGTACAAACAGACAATGGAGAGACTATAGAAAAAGGAGAACTTGAAACATCATCACTAGGAAAAATGTACTGAGCATTTCATATTGAACATTTCATATTAAAGGCAGATAAGATCCCAAGGCCAGATAGCCTACATCCTAGGATCTGAAATCAACTGGCAGTAGAGACAGTAAGCGGACTTGTTACAATATTCCAAAATTCCCTCAATTCTAGAAGGGTTCCAGTGGATGAAAAATATGCTATTGTAACACCCTTATTCAAAAAACGAAGAAGGCATGCAGTAAGAAACTATAGACCAGTTAGTTCAAAATCGGCTGTTGGAAAAGGGAGCATTTGGAAAGTCAAAATATAAACCAACCCAGTCAGGATAGTTTATAAAGGGTAACTTTTGTTTGACTAATTTCTTCAGAGATTCAATAAGCAAAGTGGATAATGGGGCTCTGTAGGTGGAGCATATTTGGACTTCCAGAAGGCAATTGTAAAGCTGCCACACAAAAGTTTAATACACAAGGTAAGATTACATAGAGTTTGAGGTAATATACTAGCTTGGAAAGGAGATTGGCTAACCAAAGAAAGCAGAGGATTGGAATAAATTAGTCTTTTATTTTGGTTGCAAGCTGTAAGCTGCAAGCCTAGTAGGTTGTCACATGGTTCAGTCCTTGGGCCCCAACTATTTACAATCTACTGTATGATAGCCAAACTTGCAGATGACACTAAAGTAGGTGGGGAAATAGATTGCAATGAAATAACAAGAAATGTACAAATGAATATGGATAGTTGAAGTAATTGGCCGAAATTTGGAAGATGGACTTTAATGTGGATAAAGGGTGAAGTTATTTATTTTGGTCAGAAGAATAAAATAGTTACTTAGTATCTAATTAGAGAACAATTTCAAAAGGCGTTAGTGCAGACGATCTATATGTTCTCATACTTGAATCACAGAAAGCTAATACGCAGGGAAAGGAGGGGAATAAGGAGAAATGTTTGCAAGTATTGATAAAGGAATGGAGTAAAAGGTTAAGAGAGTGTTGCTTCAACTGGACAGGGCATTGGTAAGATTGCACCTGTCATACTGTGTGCAATTCTGGTTCTCCTAACTTGAAGCAGAATACAATTGCATTGGAGGTAGTCCAGAGTAGGTTTACTAGATTAATTCAAAGACAAAAAGCTTGTATTGTGAGGAGAGATTGAGCAGTTTAGACCAATTCTCATCAGTGTTTAGAAGAATGAGAGGAGATATAATTGAGGCATACAAAATATTAAAGGAGATTAACAAAGTAGCCTGTATCCTCTGGATTTTAGAAAAGTCAGAGGTGACTTAATTGAAACGAAGAAGAATCTGCAGACCCTTGATGGATGGAAGTTAAGGGGATATTCTCTCTTGAGGTAGACCATAACTAGGTATAATAGTTCAAAAATGAGGGATCACTAATTTAAGACAGAGGTGAGGAAATTTTTTTAGTCTCAGAGGTTTATGAGTCTTTGGAATTATCTCCTTCAAAAGGCATTGGACATAAAAATATTGAAAAATTCTAAGGCAGAAGTAGATAGACTCTTGATGACCGAGGGGTTGAAAGGTTTTTGAGGATATGCAGGAATGTAGTTTGGAGGTTAAAATCAGATTAGAACAGAATTCAATAAGGAAGATATGGTAATGGGTCTTCACTGAAAGACATTGCTATCACTATACTACCCTGTGAGTGAAATCCAAAAGCCATTGTCATATCATTAGAAACTGATCTGTCTTCCAAAGTCAATGCCATCAAAGGACAAAAGCATCAAGATCTTGGTGACACCAATACCTCATTCAAAACTTCCTTACTTGAGTACCTTTCATGGCTTTTCATTGACATTGGATAAAAGAGGAGGTCGATCATCACTTTACTGGGAATAGCCAATATGCTTTTTTCCCACATCCTGGGAGTAAATTTGCACAGAGCCTGTGACAGGCCAGCCACATAATAGCTCCAGGCTTGGGTCATCATCATCAACAATGCTCAAGTGAAAGATGCGGTTGTGACCCAGGACATCATTTTCACTGGATAGCCTCCAACTGTATATGATCTTCAGGGAGGCAACCTAGAATGATTTCAAAAAAATACACCAGACACCATGATAAACAAGATCAAACTCTTGGGTTCTCCAATAAAATGCTTCATCCGGTTAAAGTATTTTAAGTTCTGGCAGCAAGCCGATGATTAAAAGGGACCAGCTGTATTTTGATCAAAATCTTTTCATGAATGTGGATTTTAATTTTGTACTTGGGGAAGCTGAAATGTTCATTGCTTGTTTCTTTTGGCAGTTTGCTTATTTTTCGAGGATTTTACTCAATCTTTCTAGTGTAAAATATCCCAATGTGGTAACCCAGATTCAGAATTCTGTGTGATTATTTTTTCTTTCAGCCTTCAATTTGAAGGAGCCTTCAAAATACCAGAAGCAGGTACACCTTCAGTCCTGAAATGCACATTGTCTACTCTTATCTGTACTTGGGCAATCTTGTCTTAAGCCTCAGCAACACCTTGTTGGCAACACTACCCTCATTGTGGGATGCAGTGATGGAGCTGCAACATTGTTTCAAAACCCAACCCACTGACCCTACCGAGACTGTTGTTCAAGTCACCACAAGCCTGAACATTCAAGGCTACTTGTCATTCTACAGCACAGTTTTAAGTACACCTCCTCCTCCTCTTCTTATGATTATAGGAAGGTGAGCACCTTCCTATAATCATTACCAACCAGCCCTATTTCCAGTCATGATCAACAGATAGGGATCACTGTTGTATAACATAATGGTTCTGAAAGGGTTAATGTTAATGTTACATTGGGTCCACCCATTCAATTGATGCCACATACAATCTGTAGTTGGAGACAAGGAATTTTACTCTAGATTTCAGTGGAAGCAAGCTCCCTGAATTCCCAGTAATTTTGCCTGACTTAGATATCTATATGAACTTTCAGAGTTATTAAGACACACATCTAGAGGAGGTGGCACTTGAACCAAGACTATTTAGCACAGATGTAGTTACACAACCATTGTACAACAACAGCCCTTTATTGTTATGCTTATTGCTTCATATAATAAATCTCCTTGTTCCTAAGAAGAGTGCCTCTTTTGTAAATATGGCACGCATTCTCTCCCACTGACACTTGAAGAAAGATTTGATCAACTGGGCTTGTACTCACTGGAATTTAAAAGAATGAGTGGGGGGGGATCTCATAGAAACATAAAATCCTGATGAGTTTGGGCAGGCTAGATGTGGGAAGAATGTTTCTGATGTTGGTAAAGTCTAGAACTAGGGGTCACAGTCTAAGAATAAGGGCTAAGCCATTCAGGACTGAAATTTCTTCGCTCAGAGTTGTGAACTTTTGAATTTTCATTACCACAGAAAGCCGTTGGGGCCAGTTCATTAGATATGTTCAAGAGGGAGCTGGATGTGACCTTGGAGCTAAAGGGGTCAAGAGGTATGGAGAGAAAGTGGGAGAGGAAAATGAATTTGCTTGTTGAGCCATGATCATATTGAATGGTGGTGCGGTTTGAAGGACAGAATGGCTTACTCCAGCACCTATTTTGTATGCTTCTATGTTTCACATCACTTGATAGGCCCCAGACAAAGGAGAATTGGTGGCAGCAAACCACCTCAAACAGTTCTTTCTCTGTGCTACATCCTGTGCCAAATACCTCGAAGTGCCAACAATTATCATCTGATAAAATATTACTGTCAATACTGGGAAACTATCATTATAGGGTACGAATCAAGTGTTTCAGATTGAGTCTTGTTATTACATAGAGATGTTAACAATCTAGCTGCTCTACTTTTAACAGAAAGGAAATTTGCAAGTTGCTCTTAAACTGGCTGGGATCTGGATTGTGTTGTCTGAGGGAAGTGGTCAAAACAGATACAGTAGTAACAATATTAAGAACAAACTGATATCTAAACTTGAGCAGATGACATTTTCAGGAGTGAGGGGCTTGATTTGACAGCCCTTTCACAGAGCTGACAGAACCATGACATGGACCAAACAGCATTCTGCCATGCTGTACTGTTTCTGACTAGGTGTGAGAAATCAGGAAGTTATTTGGACACCCAGAATCGCACAGTGTTTTCACTTCTGCTTTGATGCGCTATTGTTAACAGTTGCACCTGTTTTATACGTCTGTGAGCTTAATTTCAAGAAGTACTGGTGAAAAATTAGAGGACATTTGACGTTATCCTGTCGTTTACACTTTGCCAGTGCATGTGTGTTTGGTCTTCTTCTCATGCACTTCTGAAGGATTTTATAGCAAAGTCTATAAAAGGGATCTTTGGATTCCCCACACAACTTCTGCATCACTATCCAAATTACATATTATGGGTTTGTCTTTAAGTTTACATATTCTTTGTCCAAATGCTCCATTAAGGTTAAGGTACTTTAGCTGAATGGTCAGATATTGTTTGTCCTTTCAAATGCTAAAACAAATGTCATGTAAGAACAGGTTTTCTGTTTTCCATTTATGGAATCTCTCCTACCTTTATACTGTCCTTTATCCTCAACAGGGTTTGTAATTTTCAAGTTTGTCATCTCCTCCTGATTTCATTGACCTCACCCTCCTACCATTTTGAACTCTAAGGTCAAGGAGACATCTCTTGCTCTGGGGCTTTGCCCTTTCAATTCAGCTTTCTAATTAAAGAGAATGTTTGCTGCTGTCTAGGAAACAGAGATTAGAAAATTATCAGTTAAAATAACTTGGGATATGAATGAAGCTATTACAAGACTGGAGGCACAAGCAGGAGGGGTCTGTGACTGGAATGGCTATAAATAACCCGCGACACTTGATTGAAACTTGTGTGTTCCAACATCACAGATATTGCCCTGCAATCCCATCGAAAAACACATGGTACCACTTTCTGAATATTTATGAAATCTTTAGAATGTGGGACTCTTCAGGGAGTTTTAGTCGACTAATGAGGCCAATTACATCATGTTATTTTAATAAAGTACCTACTAATTGAGAAATTCAAAGCTTTCAACAGTGAGTCAGGCTGATTGGTGGAGGTCCATTGAAATTGTTGTCCAGAGATGTGTGTACTGAAAATCAACCATAGCCAGCTCCTACAGAAGGATTGCAATCTGCTCCAAACCCATCAAACCCTCCTAACTGCTTCATTTAAGGTTCAGAGTGGAAAATGACCTCCAAACTCAGACCACAGCCCTCCCAGTAACCCTGTCAATACACCCAGATTATATCCTTAGATCTTCAGTAGAGAACTAAATTGAACTTAGTCAGTGATAAATGCAATAGGAAATTGAGAAATCGCTTCACTCAGAATGTTGTTAGAACGCAGAATGTAGCTACCATGATGTAGTTGAAGTAAAGATCTTTGCTGTATTTAAGGGACAGCAAGATGAACATATGAGGGAGAAAAGAAATAGAAAGATATTTTGTGATGGGGTTAAAGTGCGAGGAGGCTCAGGTGAAGCATGAACACATTGACCTATTTCTACGTTGTAAATATAATCTAATTCTGTGTAATGTCCAAGTAAAACAGCATTACTGAAGGATTTATCTGCTGTCACTTCATCACAGTTTACTGGAATATATTGTGTGTCAAAATTGAATGTTAGGGCCTGTTGAATATTCAAAAGATTAGCAACTGTTCAAGAAGGCACATCACAGAAAAGAACTACAAGAATGTTGCCAGGGTTAAGGACTTGAGCTATAAGGAGGGTCTAAATAAGCTGGGCCTGTTTTCCCTGGAGTGTCGGAGGCCGAGGGGTCACCTTATAGAGGTTTATAAAATCATGAAGGTCATGGATAGACAAGGTCTTTCCCCTAGGGTAGGGGAGTCCAGAACTAGAGGGCACAGGTATAGAGTGAGAGAGGAAGAATTTAAAAGGGACCTGAGGGGCAACTTTTCCACACAGAAGATGATATACATATGGAATGAACTGCCAGAGAAGTGGTGGAGGCTGGTACAATTACAACATTTAAAAGGCATCTGGATGGGTCCTTGAATAAGAAGGATTTAGAGGGATATGAGCCAAGTGCTGGCAAATAGAACTAGATTAGTTTAGGATATTCGGTCGGCATGGACGGGTTAGACCAAAGGGTCTGTTTCTATGCTGTACATTTCTATGACTCTATCTTCTCAGGACAACTGGGATAGGAGTAAATGGGGTCCTGACAAATCCAAGAACAAACAAAAATAGAACATCTACCAGATGATGACTCAGGGTGTAGAACAAGAGATAAGTATATTTAACATACTTAGAGCAACAGCCAGTACAAAGTTTATTTACAGTAATTACAAATTTCATTAATCCCCTTGAAATCCCAAAAGCAAAATTCTTTCTCTGTGTTGACCCTAACATAAAGTTTAAATTTGAGACCTGCTTGGTTACTCTTTATGCAGGTCTTTGCTGGCCACCCTTGCTGTTGCTAGCTTCCCACAGATTGACTTGGTGTTGCAATGCAATGGAATAAAGCTTCACAGTCTACTGAAAATAGATCAGTACAAAGGACATTAAGAAATTTACTTCTCATAACAACGTCTAAGTAGTCAGAAGTTCACGGTTGAGAATCATTTCTGGCCACAGATAGAGTAGCGGATTAACGGGTGCTGTAAGGAGCCACACACGATGGTTAGACTTCTGTGTATTCACTTGGTTAAGTCCAGCGAAATACATTGCTCCACGTCACATACTTTTAGGATCAAAGTTTACCCTTCCCGTTAGAAGGCAACTCACCTGTGGAACATACCTGCAAACTGTCTTCCCATGGGTTTCAAACTTAACTAATTCTTCTGAACAAATCACAAAGATACTGATGAGCAGACATTGGGATCCTTCTCCAGATACATAGCTCCAATTATATAGTCAAGGTCCAATGACAGAGATTTAAGGTAATTGACAAAGGATGCAATGGAGAAAGCAGGTAGAAAATGTTTACGTGGCAAATAATTAGGCTTTGGAATATTCAGTCTGTGAGCATGTCCTTGAGAAGAGATTGCAATGTTATTGGATAAGAGATAGTGTCCAGGACTACACAGAGAATACAGGGTGGATGGCGCTAGGTGAATTATATTTGCAGAACCAGTTACTTGAAGCTTAAAGCCTAAGGACTGGAAGTATCCACACGAGAAAGAAATCATTGAAAGCCCTGACCAATGAGTTTATCATTAGTGAGCTTTGAGAATATTTGTAGCTCAGGTTGATGTTCTGTATGTAAGTTTGCTTGCTGAGCTGGAAGGTTCATTTACAGACGTTTCATCACCATACTAGGTAACATCATCAGTGAGCCTCTGTTGAAGCACTGGTGTTAGTGACACACTTTCTATTAATGTATTTGGGTTTCCTTGGGTTGGGATGCCAATTCTGGAGAGGATGTCAGTTCCAGTAGTGATGTCATTTCCTGTTTTTTTTCTCAGAGGGTGGGAAATGGGATCCAAGTCAATGTGTTTGTTGATAGAGTTCCGGTTGGAATGCCATGCTTCTAGGAATTCTCATGCATGTCTCTGTTTGGTTTGTCCTGCGATAGATGTATTGTCCCAGTCGAAGTGATGTCCTTGCTTATCTGTAAGTCAGGAGAAAGTGAGGTCTGCAGATGCTGGAGATCAGAGTTGAAAATGTGTTGCTGGAAAAGCGCAGCAGGTCAGGCAGCATCCAGGGAACAGGAGAATCGACGTTTCGGGCATAAGCCTGAAGAAGGGCTTATGCCCGAAATGTCGATTCTCCTGTTCCCTGGATGCTGCCTGACCTGCTGCGCTTTTCAGCAACACATTTTCAACTCTTATCTGTAAGTCAGGATACTAGTGAGAGAGGGTCATGTCTTTTTGTGGTTAGTTGATGTGCATGTATCCTGGTGGCTAGTTTTCTGCTTGTTTGTCCAATATAGTGTTTGTTACAGTCCTTGCACAATGCTAGTTTTGCTTGTTGTCTGTATAGGGTCATTTTAATTGCATTGCCTCAGGGGACTGTACATGGTAAGTGCCTATGGAGGGCATTTGAGTGCATCATGGTGGGAGGGATGGAGTGGTAGATTTTGGGGTGGCATGGGAATTTGAAAGGGCATTGAGATGGCAAGAATGATCTCGGGGTATGGGCTGTCATGAAGTGTGGACGAAAAGTTGAGAGAGCTTTGGGAGGCATAGACAAATCTGAAGGGCTGAGGGATAGCATGTGGCTTGGTGAGGGTGACAGCAATGAGGAGTAATGCTTGGGATTGGGGGGGGGGTGTCATTAGATTGATATTCAGGGTTGCCAAATGACAATAGTGGAGAACCAAGCAAATTAGAAGGCCTACCTATGACACCGGCACTCCTCACGGACTCCAGCATGACTTGCCAAATACAGTGTGAACCCAAAACCTGTGTGAAATATCAGGCACATCACACATAGGTTGTGTGCACATTTTAGAAGGTCCAGAAGTTCACAGATCAAGCTTTCCCAAGACCACATGAAAATCTGGTCCTATGGTTGAACTTTTCCTGTTCCAAGGATTGTTTACATTCATTCACAGGATGAGGGCATGAACGGGCTAGCTACGCTAGCAATTATTAGCTATTCCTAATTATCCAGAAGGCATTTAAGGGTCATCTACATTGCTATGGGTCTGGAGTCACATGTAGGCCAGACGAGGTAAGGATGGCAGTTTCCTTCCCTAAACGACATTAGTGAACCAACAATCAGCAATGGATTTGTAGTCATCATTCAACTTATCATTTCATATTTTCATTGAATTCCAATTCCACAATCTGTCATGGTGGGATTCAAACCCAGGTCCCCAGAACATTACTGTTTCTGGATTAACAATTCGCTGATAGTAGCACTTGGCCGTCTCCTCTCCTGGTATAGTGGATGAGTTGAAGAGTGGACTGATTTAGATCTACTCATACTTATTGTGCCATGAGTCTGCGCACAGAGGACAACTTATAATCCTCTCCCTGCTACAGGAAATCTCATGAAGCAACCCAGGACATTGCACTAGATCACCAAGTGAACAGTTGGGTTACTGTTGGGACTAAACTTCTCACAAACATAACAGAACATAAAAATGTAGCTTTCCCATCATCAATCTCTTCCATTACCATGTTTAACGGTTAGAGAGAGAAAGATGAGAGAAGAAAAGGTTATTTGTGTTGTAAGACCAGAGGTATTGCTATGCAGGTTTCATGCACATTTCTCATTCACAATCCCAACATTAATGTTTTGCTTCTCAATTCCATCCCATCTAATTGAATTACACTGGCAAACAGCCTAGATGCTAGAGACCACACACTGTACATAGCTATCTTTCATTGCACTGAGCAGATTTACGCAAATTCATTTACCTGCCAAGCCTGGCTGCAACAGTAGAATCAATGCTCAAGATAACATTGTTTTTTTTTAAATTGACATGGCATTAATGCAACTATGTCTGTATAGTATGGACATATGAAAGTAGAAGCAATGAAGAAACGGACTGGTTCATCATGCCCGTCTGATACTCAAACTGCCTAAAGCATAACAGCTAAACACTTCTTGAAGCCCTCTGCCATGAAAGGCAAAATAGGTTCTATGCTGGAAAAAATAATGTAAAGTATTCTCCTCTAATCATCTCAAAGAGCTGAAATCAGGCTAGGAAACCAAGATAACATTTACGATTAATTACAATGAAGGGGTAATCTATGGGAGGGTTGGACCTGTCAATTAGAAGATCAGTAAACTACAGCTTAGCATAAAATACAAATACCAGAGATCAGGTTGTGAGACAGATTTCCGACAATGATGTGTGTGTGACTCTGACTAATTCTCCTGCTTCCATACCCATGAAAATCCATTTAACAAAGAACGGAATACTGGATCATCCAAGTTCACACCGAAAAATTAGAAACATCTCAAGCAAATACGTTGACACTGATTGTGATGCTATTTGTAAATGGGATATTCCTGTACAGTGTTCCATATTGCTTAGGAGGTTGCACTTTTATGGCTGTGCTGAAATAGCTGGCCAGGGGCACAGCCAATGCTGAAGCACACATCTTTGGTTTAATTGAAAATAGTTTGTAGAAGGCTCCTTATAATAATACTATGGTGGGTGTTTTTTTATTCATTCATGAAATGTGAGTGCTTCTGGCTAGTCAGTATTTATTATCAGTCTTTATTTGCCCTTGAATTAGTGATAGTGAGCTGTCTTCTTGATCCACTGTAGTTCATGAGCTATAGGTGTGCAAGTGGTGGTGTACCCATGTATCTATAGTTCTTGTCCTTCTCGATGGAAATGGTCATGGGTTTGGAAGGTGCTACCTCAGGTGTGCTACTGATGAATTTCTGCAGTGTATCTTGTGGATTGTACACACTGCTGTTACTGAGCATCAGAAGTGGGCTGCTTTTGCCTGAATGGTGTCAAGCTTCTTGAGTGTTGTTGGAGCTGCATCCATATAGCAAGTTGGGAGTATGCTATCACACTCCTGACTTGTGCCTAGATGCTGGCCAGGTTTTGAGGAGTCATAAGGTGAGTTACTCATAGCAGTATCCCTAGCCTCTGAGCTGCTCTTGTAGCTACTGCATCATGAGTGGTGACTCTCGCTAAGTTTATGGTCAATGGTAATCTCCAGAACGTTGATAGTAAGGGATTCAGCATGATAACAACATTGAATATCAAGGGATGGCGGTTAGACTGATGCTTATAGGAGATGGTCATTACCAGGCATATGTGTGGCACAAATGTTACTTGGCACTTGTCAGCCCAAGCCTACGTATTGTTCAGAACTTGTTGCATTTGAACATGGACTCTTTCAACATCTGATGAGTTGTGAATGGTCCTGACCATTGTTCATTCACTTCTGACCTTAGGATGGAGGGAAGGTCACTGATGAAGCAGTTGAAGATGGTTGAGCCTCAGATACTCCCCTAAGGAACTCCTGCAGAGATGCCATGGAGCTGAGATGACTGATATCTGACCACTGCATCCATTTCTCCTTTGTGTTAGGTGTGACCCCAACTAGCAGAGGGTTTCCCCCCATATACTCATTGATTTCAGTTTCGCTAGGGCCCCTTGATGCCACACTCCATCAAATGCAGCCTTGATATCAAGGGCTGTCACTCTTGCCTCATCTCTGGAATTCAGCTCTTTTGCCCTTGTTTGAACCAAGGCTGTAATGAGGTCAGGAACAGAGTGGCCCTGGCAGTATTTATATGGTGAGTGTAATTCAGTTTCTGATCAATTGTTAGCTCATGATGGAATGTAGAATAGAGTGAGCTTGTATCCACTGAAGTTTTGAAAGTAAGAGGCGATGGGATTGAAACATTCTGAGTGTTCATGAAAGGGCGAATGTGAAAAGGATGTTTCATCTTGTGAATGATTCTAGGGCTAAGTGTCACTATTTAAAAATAAAGCATTGCCTTTTTAAGGCACAGATGAGGAAATGTGTTTTGTTGCAGAGGGTCATGAGATTTTGAAACTGTTCTTTAAAAGCAGAGGGCTGAATTGCACATTTACTTGGCTAAAACCAAATTGCACTAAGCCTTTTGGAGGGCTTCCTGCTGCGAGATCGACATGTCCTCTCACTCTATCTCATCAAAATCACCTAATTAATTATCTATCCTGTGCCTGTGGCCTCTGTCACATTAAATTCTGTCTCATCTTACCACAGGCCATTCCTGGAACAACTCACTACACCACTGATAACCACTGAAAGATCAGCAGCTCTTGTATCTACGTCATCTTTTTAAGGCCATTGTGCTCCCAGGTCAGCATGGTCATTCGGAAGCTGCCCTTTTTGATGAAGGACACTGGTGGAAAAGGGAAAGATTGCTCTGTGAATCTCCAACAGGTATCAAGAGGTTGAAAGGTATGAAGTCCTCTTCCGAGAGATCTGTCAGAGGAGGCTGCACTACTAATCCCAGTCAAGCTGGCTCCAGGCCACCATCTTGGTCAGTGACATTTCCTGGAAGCAATGAAACAGCCAGCTGTACCATATGAAAGTCAACCCTCCGATACCTTAATGACAGGAGACAGAGAGTGATGGCGGAGGGAGGCCCCTTGATGCCACACTCCATCAAATGCAGCCTTGATATCAAGGGCTGTCACTCTCGCCTCACCTCTGGAATTCAGCTCTTTTGTCCTTGTTTGAACCAAGGCTGTAATGAAGTCAGGAACGGAGTGGCCCTGGCAGTATTTATATGGCGAGTGTAATTCAGTTTCTGATCAATTGTTAGCTCATGATGGAATGTAGAGTAGAGTGAGCTTGTATCCACTGAAGTTTTGAAAGTAAGAGGCGATGGGATTGAAACATTCTGAGTGTTCATGAAAGGGCGAATGTTTTTCAGACTGGATGCCTGTTTCCAACGGTGTTCCACATGTGCTGGGTCCACTTTTGTTTGTCATTTACTTAAATGATTCAGATGAGAATATAGAAGGCACGGTTAGTAAGTTTGCAGATGACACCAAAATTAGTGGTATAGTGGACAGCGAAGAAGGTTATAAGACCGTAAGACCATAAGACATGGGAGTGGAAGTAAGGTCATTCGGCCCATCCAGTCCACTCCGCCATTCAATCGTGGCTGATGGGCATTTCAACTCCACTTACCCGCATTCTCCCCTCAGCCCTTAATTCTTTGTGACATCAAGAATTTATCAATCTCTGCCTTGAAGACATTTAGCGTCCCGGCCTCCACCGCACTCCATGGCAATGAATTCCACAGGCTGAAGAAATGTCTCCACATTTCTGTTCTGAATTTACCCCCTCTAACTCTAAGGCTGTGTCCACGGGTCCTAGTCTCCTCGCCTAACGGAAACAATTTCCTAGCATCTACCCTTTCCAAGCCATGTATTATCTTGTAAGTTTCTATTAGATCTCCCCTTAATCTTCTAAACTCCAATGAATACAATCCCAGGATCCTCAGCCGTGCCTCGTATGTTAGACCTGCCATTCCAGGGATCATCTGTGTGAATCTCCGCTGGACACGCTCCAGTGCTAGTATGTCCTTCCTGAGGTGTGGGGACCAAAACTGGACACAGTACTTCAAATGGGGCCTGACCAGAGCTTTATAAAGTCTCAGTAGCACAACGGTGCTTTTATATTCCAACCCTCTTGAGATAAATGACAACATTGCATTCGCTTTCTTAATCACGGACTCAACCTGCATGTGTACCTTTAGAGAATCCTCGACTAGCACTCCCAGATCCCTTTGTACTTTGGCTTTATGAATTTTCTCACCGTTTAGAAAGTAGTCCATGCTTGTATTCTTTTTTCCAAAGTGCAAGACCTCGCATTTGCTCACATTGAATTCCATCAGCCATTTCCTGGACCACTCTCCCAAACTGCCTA
>NC_057744.1:36193222-36260370 GCF_004010195.1 Chiloscyllium plagiosum | reverse complement strand
TTCGATTTTGCCTTCTCTCTTTCAAACTGCAGACTGAATTCTACCATATTATGATCGCTGCTTCCTCTGTGTTCCCTTACTTTAAGATTTTTTATAAAGTCTGGTTCATTACATAGCACTAGGTCCAGAATAGCCTGCTCCCTTGTGGGCTCCATGACAAGCTGTTCCAAAAAGCCATCCTGTAAGCATTCCATGAATTCCCTTTCTTTGGATCCACTGGCAACATTATTTACCTAGTCCACCTGCATATTGAGTCTCCCTTGATCACCATGACCTTTCCTTTCTGACATGCCTTCTCTATTTCCCGGTACATGTTGCTCCCCTGGTGCTGACCACTGTTAGGTGGTCTGTACATAATTCCCATTATGGTTTTTTTGCCTTTGTGGTTCCTCAATTCCACCCACACAGACTCCACATTATCCAATGCTATATCATTCAGTACCATAGATTTAATTTTGTTCTTAACTAACAAGGCAACCCCTCTGCCCACCTCCCTGTCTTTTCGATAATTTGAAAATCCTTGGATGTTTAACTGCCAGTCCTGACCCCCCTGTAACCATGTCTCTGTGATGCCTACCACATCATAATCATTCACGGTGATCTGTGCCATTAGTTCATCTGCTTTGTTACGAATGCTACGAGCATTCAGGTAAAGTGCCTTAATACTAACTTTCTTATCTAAGATTAGATTCGTTACCTAAGATTACGAAGAGATCGTGTTCAATTAGGTCAATGGGCTGAAGCGTGACAGATGGAGTTTAATTTCGATAAATACAAGGTATTAAACAAACAAGGGCAGGACTTATACAATTAAAAGTAGGACCTTGGGTAGAACTGAGAGACCTAGGCATTCAAGTACACAATTCTTTGAGGTTTGCAGCACATAGATGAGTGGTTAAGAAGGCATTTATCATGCTTGCCTTCATCACTTATTGTGCCAGAGTTTAAATATCTAATACTAGGTCATGCATTTAAAGTGAGAGAGGAAAAGTTCAAAGAAGATGAGTGGGGCAAATCTTTCACACAAATAGTGGTAGGAATGTGGGACGCACTGCCAGGGTGCTGGTGGAGGCAGACATGATAGAGGTACTTAAAGGGCTTTTAGATAAGCACATGAATATGCAAGGAATGGAAGGATGTGGACTAAGGGCAGGCAGAAGGGATTAGTTTAATTTGGCATCATGTTCAGTACAACATCAATAGCCCACTAAAAAATATGGGCATGAAAATTCCCAAACAAGTACTTGCCTGGTTAGGTGCACAATTATGAACCAAACTTGAACTCCCAGTGAAGTGACCAATGAGTTCACCCTTTCCATTTCCTACACAGGCTGACCACATGACACAAGACTTTTGATGTAATAATAATTGACACTCACCTTTGGCCGGTTAAATGAACACCAACACAGAAAGGTACCATTTAGGAAGTTGAATATTAATGAGGTGAATTATACCATCCACAAGCTTAGATTTAGATTTAGATTTTATTGTCATGTGTACTCAAGTACGCGGTACAGGAACACAGTGAAAAATGAACAAGGGCACCACACATTCTTCCTAAGTCCAAAATTTTAGTTACAGAAATAGAAAAATTAAGAAATAAAGTGAAAATGTCAAATATTACAGTTCTTTCTTCAGCCACGGGTTTGCAGATGTTCCAAGCTGGGCTTTCTCCAAGTGTGCTCGCTATCCCCGACATAATGGGTTAAGATCCACTCGTGCATGCCAGACCTCCCCATCACTCACAAGTCTTTGGCCCAGACTACCCCATCACTGCTGACCCCCACTGCTGTTACCCTTCCTCACTGCCACCTCATCGCTATATCGGCACTGCTGCCATCTAGCCTTGCATTGGGTCCGAGCCATTGCCACACTCCGTTGCAGTCGCTGTCTCCACAGTGTCCAAAAGGGAAGTAAGAAACCTAAAAACTTTTGTTAAAACCTGAGAAAGAATAAATAAAAGAAAGAAAAAAGAAAAGGAAGGCAAGCAGGTGGAATTGATTAGATCTGGGTTCAAGAGTCTGGATGCTGTTTTCTCCACCTACCACCATCTTGAAATGAGTTTAACAAGCTTTAACCCCCTCAGTTGGCAATTCTCCACTCCCTAGTGAGAAACTCAATACACTACTCGTGAAAATCACAAAAGATGGAGCAAGTTGCTCCTGATGTCAAGAGGAGTTTCACCAAAATCCCATCTGATCCTGTCACATATCTCACCATACGATACAGGTCACTCATACTCATACCTGAGATTCCATAGCCTGCCTTTAAATATTTTTATGATAAAAGTAAAATTGATCATTGATTATCAAGTTGATGTAAGCGAGGTGGTGAAGTATTTAGATTGACCATGGAATAGATTCAAGGGGCTGTTCATATGACTTCATTGTCAAAGTACTCTGACCCAGAACTTGCTTTCTCTGTCTACAGATACTGCCAGACTCAGTGAAACTTTCCAGCCATCCATGCTATCATTATAAACAACTCTTTTACTGATTCAAATCCTCAAATAAAAGGACTAAAGGCAGGAAATATTTCAAAGCAGAATAGATTTAGCTTGACCTAAGCCTATTATGGTTGACTGAACAGATCATATTAGGATGATTGGTTAATGCAGACTGAGTAATTCCACACCTTTCACTAAAACTATGGCTAGAATGGTCCTCACTATGTGGCTGAGGGATGTCACCACTGTAATTAACTTACAACATTTTCCAAATGGCAAACACGCAGTTTCATTCGCTCCACATGTGGAGCTATTGAAAACAGAACACAGCCATTTCATACACCAAGTGCAGTGCCTCGAGGTCTTTATAGTCTCTGAAAAATTTCAAACCACCAAACAATATTGTTGAAAATGTACATTGCTGAGTGGCTGTCACCATTCTTTCAGATTTACTGTACCTCTCAAACCTGAAATGTCAAACACCAGCTGTCCCTGAAATACCTCCAAAATTATGTCTTTCTGAAAAATTTTTTATTCACAAATTTCAATATCTTAATTATAGAGTCATAGAGATGTACAACATGGAAACAGACCCTTCGGTACAACCTGTCCATGCCGAACAGATATCCCAACCCAATCTAGTCCCACCTGCCAGCACCTGGCCCATATCCCTCCAAACCCTTCCTATTCATATACCCATCCAAAAGTCTCTTAAGTGTTGCAATTGTACCAGCCTCCAACACATCCTCTGGCAGCTCACGTACTACTCTGTGTGAAAAAGTTGCCCCTGAGGTCTCTCACCCTAAACCTATGCCCTCTAGTTCTGGGCTCTCTGACCCTAGGGGAAAGACTTGGTCTATTTACCCTACCCATGCCCCTCATAATTTTGTAAACCTCTGTAAGGTCACCCCTCAGCCTCCGACACTACAGGGAAAACAGACCCAGCCTGTTCAGCCTCTCCCCATAGCTCAAATCCTCCAACCCTGGCAACATCCTTGTAAACCGTTTCTGAACCCTTTCAAGTTTCACAACATCTTTCCGATAGGAAGGAGACCAGAACTGCACGCAATATTTCAATAGTGGCCTAACCAATGTCCTGTACAGCCGCAACATTACCTCCCAACTCCTATACTCAATACTCTGGCCAATAGAGGAAAGCATGCCACACTTCTACTTCACTATCCTATCTACCTGTGATTCCACTTTCAAGGAGCTATGAACCTGCACTCCAAAGTCTCTTTGTTCAACAACCTTCCCTAGGACCTTACCATTAAGTGTATAATTCCTGCTAACGTTTGCTTTCCCAAAATGTAGCACCTCGCATTTATCTGAACTAAGCTCCATCTGCCACTTCTCAGCCCATTGGCCCATCTGGTCCAGATCCTGTTGTAACTTGAGGTAACCCTCTTCGCTGTCCACTACACCTCCAATTTTGGTGTAATCTGCAAACTTACTAACTGTACCTCTTACTCTCGCATCCGAATCATTTATGTAAATGACAAAAACTAGAGAACACAGCACCAATCCTTGTGGCACTCCAATGGTCACAGGCCTCCAGTCTGAAAAACAACCTTCCACCACCCCCTCTGTCTTTGAGCCAGTTCTGTATCCAAATGGCTAGTTGTCCCTGTATTCCGAGAGATCTAACCTTGCTAACCAGTATCCCATGGGGAACCTTGTCGAACGCCTTACTGAAGTCCATATAGATCACATCTACTGCTCTGCCCTCATCAATCCTCTCTATTACTTCTCAAAAAATTCAATCAAATTTGTGAGACATGATTTCCCATGCACAAAGCCATGTTGACTGTCTCTTATCAGTCCTTGCCTTTCCAAATACATGTACATCCTGTTCCTCAGGATTCCCTCCAACAATTTGCCCACCACCGACATCAGGCTCACTGGTCTCTAGTTCCCTGGCTGGTCCTTACCACCCTTCTTAAACAGTGGCACCAAGTTAGCCAACCTTCAGTCTTCCGGCACCTCACCTGCTAAATTGTCCATAGTGTTAGGTGCATTAGCCAGAGGGAAATTGGTCTGGGTGGGTTACTCTTCGGAGGGTCGGAGTAGGCCACAGGGCCTGTTTCCACACTGTAGGGAATTGAATCTAATTGAATCTTGAGTCGAAATTTCAAAAGAAGATTCAAATATAAGCTCTTGGGCCAGACACAAAGAAGAAGTGTTGGAGGGTGAATGTACATATGCAGACAAGCTGATGCACTTGGGCAGGAAAAACAAGGCAAGGAAATACATGGTGAGTGATAGGGCCTGAGAATCACTCAAGTATTGAAGGGACACTGGTGTTCATGTACATGGGTCCCTTAAGATGTTGAGACAGATGGATAAAATGGTTAAGAAGCATATGGAATATTTGCCTTTATTATCTGAGGCATAGAGTTTGAGCAGGGAGGTTATGATAGTAAAGTTGGCTAATTGGCATAATTACCAAGACAAACTTAGTAATTATCCCAATGGAGTCATCTCTGACTCCATTGGCATCTTACAATAAGCCACTCCTTCTCCAAACCAATACTGTGCGACATCAACAGATTATGTGAAGTTTAATGTAGCTTCAACATTAACCCCTTCAGACCATTGTCTTAAACAAAATTAAATATTCCTCTTCTCAGCTCACTTCTCAAGATGTTCTAGTGTGTCTTTTGAGAATCGTGCTTTCAAACTCAGTCTCTGTGTATTCTGAAGTAGTCCATTATATGTCAGCTCAATGAAAGCAGAACTTGAGTGCCAACCCTGTAGAAGCTTGTTTTGACAACTCCAAGCATGTTTAATTTATGATAATCATCAATGAGTCCCCAAATCAAAGACTAAAACTTTCAAACAGGCTGCCATCTTAGCGTAGATTCACTGAGCAGCAACTTTCACATGTACACTGAAATAACTCGGGCCCCAAGGGTACTTAGTCAATAATATAACCACCACACTAATCTTTCATTAAGGAACACTCGCTTAATGGTTTTGATAGTGGACTCCGAATAATTTTATCTGGACTAAACACTCCAAAGATCATGTGCTGAAATCCTATATGGCTAGTTGAGAACTTTTTGTTTTGAAATAATCATATAGCTTTCTGATTCTTCGAAAAATGTATTGATCAACTGGTACATTGGGTCGAGCAATGATGGATCAAATTTAATTCTGATAAGTGCACACTGATGCATTTTGGGAGGTCTAATAAGGGAAGGATGTACACAATGAATGGTAGGTCCGGAGGGAATACTGAGGAATAAAGGGATCTTATTATGCAAGTCCACAGATCTGCAAACGTGTTCCACAGAGAGACAGGGTGCTGAAGAAGGCAAAAGGGAAGCTTGCATTCATTGGTTGGGACAAAGAATACAGGAACAAGAAAGGCTTGTTATAGCTTTATAAAACATTGGTTAGGCCACAGATGGAAAATTGTGTGCAGTTCTGATTGCCACACGATCAGAAGGATGTAATTACACTGGAAAGGATGTAGAGGAGATTCCCCAGCATGTTACCTAGGATGAAAACTCTCAGTTATGAGGGGAGACTGGAAAGGCTGGGTTTGTTTTCCTTGGAGCAGAGATGAATGAGGATGCTGGAGATCAGAGTCATTAGCAAGGTTAGATCTCACGAAATAAAGGGAGAACTTGCCATTTGGATACAGAACTGGCTCAAAGGTAGAAGACAGGAGGTGGTGGTAGAGGGTTGTTTTTCAGACTGGAGGCCTGTGACCAATGGAGTGCCACAAGGATCGGTGCTGGGTCCTCTAGCTTTTGCCATTTACATAAATGATTTGGATGCCAGCATAAGAGATACAGTTAGTAAGTTTGCAGATGCCACCAAAATTGGAGGTGTAGTGGACAGCGAAGAGGGTTACCTCAGATTACAACAAGATCTGGACCAGATGGGCCAATGGGCTGAGAAGTGGCAGATGGAGTTTAATTCAGATAAATGCGAGGTGCTGCATTTTGGGAACGCAAATCTTAGCAGGACTTATACACTTAACGGTAAGGTCCTAGGGAGTGTTGCTGAACAAAGAGACCTTGGAGTGCAGGTTCATAGCTCCTTGAAAGTGGAGTCGCAGGTAGATAGGATAGTGAAGACGACATTTGGTATGCTTCCCTTTATTAGTCAAAGTATTGAGTACTGGAGTAGGGAGGTCATGTTGCTGCTGTACAGGACATTGGTTAGGCCACTGTTGGAATATTGCACGCAATTCTGGTCTCCTTCCTATTGGAAAGATGTTGTGAAACTTGTAAATCTTTTCTGAACCCTTTCAAGGATGGTACCAGGGTTGGAGGATTTGAGCTATAGGGAGAGGCTGAACAGGCTGGGGCTTTTTTCCCTGGAGCGGAGGCGGCGGGGGGGGGTGACCTTATAGAGGTTGACAAAATTATGAGGGGCATGGATAGGGTAAACAGGCAAGGTCTTTTCCCTGGAGTCAGGGAGTCCAGAACTAGAGGGCATAGGCTTAGGGTGAGAGGGGAACGATATAAAAGAGACGGACGGGATGATCTTTTCACACAGAGGGTGGTACGACTATGAAATGAGTTGCCAGAGGATGTGGAAGAGGCTAGTACATTTGTGGGTGGCACGGTGGCACAGTGGTTAGCACTGCTGCTTCACAGCGCCAGAGACCCGGGTTCAGTTCCCGCCTCAGGCGACTGACTGTGTGGAGTTTGCACGTTCTCCCCGTGTCTGCGTGGGTTTCCTCCGGGTGCTCCGGTTTCCTCCCACAGTCCAAAGATGTGCAGGGTCAGGTGAATTGGCCATACTAAATTGCCCGTAGTGTTAGGTAAGGGGTAAATGTATGGGATGTGTTTCGCTTCGGCGGGTCGGTGTGGACTTGTTGGGCCGAAGGGCCTGTTTCCACACTGTAATCTAATCTAAAAAAAAATCTCTTTGATTCTAAGTGTGATGCGAGAAAAGCACAGCCAGTCAGGCAGCATCCGAGAAACAGGAGAATTTCTGATGAGGAACTTATGCTCGAAACATCGACTCTCCTGCTCTTCACATGTTGCCTGACCAGGCTGTGCTTTTCCAGCATCACACTTCTTGACTCAGAGTAAAGGAGACTCAGGAAGAATCTGACTGAGGCACACAAAACTATGAGAAGTTTAGACAGAGAAGATCATAATAATACTTTTCCCCATAACAGATATGCCTAAGAGCAGAAGGTATAGTTTAAAGGTGAGGAGTAAGTGGAGGCGAGATCTCAGAAATAGTGTTTTCACCCAAAGGCTGTTAGAAGAATGGAACATGCTGCCTGAGAGGTTGGAGGAGGTAGGTACTCTCACAATATTTAAGAAACATTAGGATGAACAGTTAAAATGTCAGGACATAGTAGGTAATAGAAAAAGTGCGGGTAAATGGGATTAGTGTAGTTTGTTGGTCTGCAACAGTGGGCCAAAGGGCCTGTTTCTCTACTTTATGACTCTGAGTCCAGGTTCAGTCAGGAAACTTGCATCTGGTCCATCCAGCAGATCATCTCCACTCCATCTCCACAGGAGTTGACTTGTAACAGCCCTTGAAAGTAAACCACTCAATTGTAACCCCACCTTCTCATGAAAACGCTGGTGTCAGGAATTCTTCTTCTGCCCTGCACTTGGTGATTGGGTTCAAGAGCACACACAAGCTTGAGCCTGTGTAGAACATTCTGGAACAAGAGTGAATGAGTGTCCCACAGCTGCAATTCCCATTCAGGTTGATATTTTAAATTAAAACAAAGTTTTGAGCCTTCCATTCCCCTGAAACTTAAGGAAAACAATGAATTTGTGTGAGTCAGGGGCTGGAATATTCCAGCTCAGAACTGATTATCAGAAGGATGATGAGATACAACTCTAGTGAGGAGTGCAGGCTGTTGCTGATGCTGTGGGTATCGGGTTCGGTGCAGCTGGTTAGACAGTGTGGCTTCAGCTAATTTATGGCACCGTCATGAAATGTCCTGAAGGGAGTGAGAGCTACCGAGTTGTAAATTACACTGAAGGAAAACCTTTTAACCACCAGCAGACAGGACAGCAGTGCCCAGGGAAAGCTGTTTCTACAAGATACATGAGGCCCCATGAACCAGCAGTTCCTGCAAAAGCAACAATCTTGAAATACACACTTGTCATTAATGTTTTCTTTAAGGTGACCAGGGACCAGATGTTTTCACACAATGCTCAACGGTCTATCAACTGATTACCTGACTGCTCTTGAAATATTCTAGATATAGCCTGGGCCACAGCCAATTGCACCCTCTCAATTCGTTAGAGCTGTTGCAAATCCCCATTACACATGTGAAAGAAACAATCGCAAATACAAACTGAAATTGCTGGTAAAACTCAGGCAGCATCCATGAGAAGAAACCACACCACCCTGTGGCCCAACATTTCAACTCCCCCTCCCACTCTGCCGAGGACATGGAGGTCCTGGGCTTCCTTCACCGCCGCTCCCTCACCACCAGACGCCTGGAGGAAGAACGCCTCATCTTCCACCTCGGAACACTTCAACCCCAGGGCATCAATGTGGACTTCAACAGCTATCTCTCCACGCTTTAAGTGCTCTGCCTTTATTCCTGATGAAGGGCTTTTCCCTGAAACGTCGATTTTACTGCTCCTTGGATGCTGTCTGAACTGCTGTGCTCTTCCAGTCCCACTAATCCAGAATCCGTGAGAAAAAAGCAGAGTTAATGTTTCGAGTCCAGTGCCTTTTCATCAGAACTGACAGAAGAGAGGAAAAAGTGGTATTAACGATGAAGCCAAGGTTGTGGAGTGGGGGGAAAGGGACAGTAAATGGATAGGTGGAGATGGAGCCCAGAGAGAAAGAGAGAGAGATGTGAAAGGGATAGGTAAACGAGGGATTATTGATAATAGCCAGGACAAAAGAGAAGCTGAATGGGTGATAATGAGAGCTGAGGGTAGCAGAGAATGGGTAGCCTATGATGAAAACAAACCCTGCAATGTGATATTAGGCTAAGAACACGTTGGCTGTGAGGAAAGCAACCCATGGGAACCAGGGTGTGTGGTGGGTGAAAAGCAGGGAATGATAAAATCCAAATTCTAAAGTTATTGAACGATGTTATGTCTTAGAGGCTGCAGAGTCCCCAAATGGAAAAGAAGATGTTGCTCTTTGAGCTTATGCTGAGGCTTGCTGGAACAGTGCAGCAGCCCTGCGATAGGAACATTGGCATGAGAACAGGGTGGTGTGTCAAAGTAGCAGGGAACTGGAAGCTTAGGATCAATTTTTACAGACAAAACATAGGGGCTGCCTTCCTTCCCCATTTTGGATTCAGCACTTTTTCCAAGCTGCCATTAGTTCTGATGAAAAGTCACTAAACTTGAAACGTTAACTCCGCTTTCTTCCCATAGATACTGCCAGACCTGCTAATTTTGTTTTAGATCTCCAGCATCCACAGATCTTCGTTTTATAGAACACAAAATGTACATTGCAAAACAAATATACCCTTGTTTATCAAATACCATCACATACTCAATATAAAGAGATTAGATTAGATTACATTACAGTGTGGAAACAGGCCCTTCGGCCCAACAAGTCCACACCGACCCGCCGAAGCGCAACCCACCCATACCCCTACACCTAACATTACGGGCAATTTTAGCATGGCCAATTCACCTGACCCTGCACATTTTTTGGAGTGTGGGAGGAAACCGGAGCACCCGGAGGAAACCCACACAGACACGGGGAGAACGTGCAAACTCCACACAGTCAGTCGCCTGAGGCGGGAATTGAACCCGGGTCTCTGGCGCTGTGAGGCAGCAGTGCTAACCACTGTGCCACCGTGCCGCCCACAGGGTATAACATTCTGATATACCCCATACCTTTCAACATAATACTCCCTCATATACCTAAACCCTTCAGTATAATACCCTCTCATATACCCCAAACCTGTCAGTAGAATACTCTGTACTATATCCCATACTTTAAGAATAAAACTCCGATACCTCTCCTGATGTCATGTTGTATCAAAGAGTGTATGTATTATTCTCTGTCATTCTCGGCTAACAACTTGGTTAGCATGTTGCTGAATTCTTCCACTCAGCATTAAATTTGTCACAGTTTTCGCCCTCCCTCTTTTTGCTTGTGGTTGGCATGTTGTACGTTGGTCTGAGCTGATTTCTGTTCCTATTCTTTGCAGCACCATGGTTGGTTATGGCTTCATACTTCTCATTAGTCTTTGCTGGTATCCAGGTACTGGATTTCTGACTTGTCCTGTCTGTCTGGTGGGTAGCTGTGATAGTTTTTCAGCTGCTCGCTGGCCATGTTTTATTCCCCTCTGATCTTTGACATTGTGGATGTGGTTTGACTCTCATGAAGAATTACAATGCTGAGATCTGTGCACCCTGTGAGTTCCATCACTGCTAGACTACAGATAGAATACTGAGAATCCAAGTTGAACTTACATATTGGAACTGAAGTGTGATTGTCTCACTACAAGAATTGATAATCCATGAAAAGCTGAGAGATGGTCTCCTGTAGGTTGTCCCATTGAGTACCACTTGTTGGGTTACACATCTTTTAGGATGTGCCATGGTAATATGTTGGCAATAACTTCAGTATCAATTTTGGTTTCGCGATGTGTTAACCTGCCTTTAGGGAACATACAATGCTGATGGTTATAAAAGCTTCTAATCAACTTCTACCATTGATCTGGTGTAAGACATTGACAATATGAAAGATTTGGTCACCTTCCAAAGGTTGCCTTTTGGTTTGGTGATTGTTCACTTCATTGTCATTCGGATGAGTTTCTGTGCTGCCAGTGTCGTGGTGTAGTGCCCCCTTGTTGGTCACCTGGATCTTATTCAGGAGGCTGACTAGACTTTTGAAACTAGATTTTCCTCACCTATGTCCTCTGGTGCCACAGGTTTTATGGATACACACATTCGCAAGTGATGAATTTAGAGGGCTATGGAGTCAGGGCAACATAATGGGAAACCTGAATGGTTCTTTCAGGAGTTGGTATAGACATGATGTGATGAATAGCCTTCTTCTGTACTGTAAAATTCCCCAATTCTATTCTATATGAGGAAACTCGAGACAACTGTTGGGTAGACGTGAGACAAAAACAGTTGTGAATGAGCTGGCTGATTTGTTAGACTTTGCTGATCATAGCAACAGTGCTATCTGTGCCCAAAGCATGCAATTGATATTGGCCTGTCACTGTGCCTTTACATCATCAGGCAAGGCATTAATCATGTGGGCTCTTTCTTTACCCAGAAGACCTTTCCTGAATGCTTTGACCAGAGTAGAGGTGATTAACAAACTGATTAGTCCCTCTGTGAGTTCTTCTTCAATGAATCACACCCATTACCTTTGCTGCGGAATCTGATGACAAGGTCATTGATATCCTCTTACGTAAGAAAATAAGAAATAGGAGAGGCAGTCAGCTGTCTGGCCCTTCGAGCCTGCTTCACCATTCAATAAGATCATAGCTGATTCATTACATGGACTCAGCTCCACTTACCTGGTCACTCACCATAACCTTTAATTCCTTTACTATTCAAAAATCTATCCATCTTTGTCTTAAGAACATTCAATGAGGTACCCTTAACTGCTTCACTGGGCAGGGAATTCCATGGATTCACAACCCTTTTGGTGGAGAAGTTCCTACTCAACTCAGTCCTAAATCTGCCACCCTTTATGTTGAGGTTATGTTCCCCAATTCTAGTGTCACCTGCCAGCGGAACTCGGTTTCTGTCTTATCTATTTGTGGGCGGCACGGTGGCACAGTGGTTAGCACTGTTGCCTCGCAGCGCCAGAGACCCGGGTTCAGTTCCCGCCTCAGGCGACTGACTGTGTGGAGTTTGCACATTCTCCCCGTGTCTGCGTGGGTTTCCTCCGGGAGCTCCGGTTTCCTCCCACAGTCACAAAGATGTGCAGGTTAGGTGAATTGGCCATGTTAAATTGTCCGTAATGTTAGGTAAGGGGTAAATGTAGGGGTATGGGTGGTTTGCGCTTCGGCGGGTCGGTGTGGACTTGTTGGGCCGAAGGGCCTGTTTCCACACTGTGAAGTAATCTAATCTAATCTATTTCCTTCATAGTTTTGTATGTTTTCATAAGACATCCCTCATTCTTCTAAATTCCAATGAGTGTAGTCCCAGTCTATTCAATCTCTCCTCATAAGCCAACACCCTCAACTCCAGAATCAACCTAATGAACTTCTTCTGCACCCCTAGTGGCAGTACATCCTTTCTTAAGTAAGGAGACCAAAATGTCATGCAGTACTCTAGGTGTGCCCTCACCAGCAGCATTTACAGCTACAGCATAACCTCTCTAAACATGAAGGACAATATTTTATTTGCCTTCTTAATTACCAGCAAACCAACGTTTTGTGACTCACACACAAGGCTACCCAGATGTGTCTGCATGGCAATGTGCTGCAATTTTTTGCCATTTAAACAATAGTCCTTTTTGCTGTCATTCCTACCAACATGGATGATCTCACATTTACCAACATTGTACTCCATCTGCCATACCCTTGCCATACACTTAACCTATCTATTGGGCCTTCCATCTGTTCAGCAGAGATCAATTTGTATCTTCTCTGGATCTTTTATTAATCACTCTTAGAAAGACTAAACTTATTTATTCTGCTAAGTCACTTGTTATCAATAAATAATGATACTTTAAGAGACTCGCTCTAAAGAGATTTACGATCTTATCAGCAAAATGAAGCTGCATATATTGCTTAAATAACTGGAGTTTGGTAAAGATGACAGAGTCTTAGCCCCAGGGTGGAAATGGCTATCACGAGGAGGCATAACTTTAAGATGATTGGAGGAAGTTTCAGGGGAGATGTCAGAGGTAGGTTCTTTACTCAGAGTGGTGAGTGTATGGAATGCACTACCAGCCGTGGTAGTAGAGTCAGATACATGAGGGACATTTTAAATGACGCTTGGAGAGACACATGGATGATTGGAAAATGAAGGGTATGTAGGTTAGTCTGATCTTAGAATAGGATAAAATGTCAGCACAACATTGAGGACCAAAGGGCCTGTGCTGTGTTGCACTGTTCTATGTTCTATGTCACTTGTCAATAATCAAAAGATTGCTCATTGTTTATTGTTGAAGACCGATGGTTTCTTTATTGTGAACTAGAGTGCAACATTGCTTTATTTTTTTTTACTTGATTTGCTGTGTTGTCTTTTTGTTTTTCCCCTCTTTTGGTTTTATTTTCCTTAACTTTTTGTGGTTGCAGCCTCTTAAAGAAATTTTGCCGAGAGTTCATTTTATTTTACCCACTTGTGGGTTGCGGGTATTGCTGGCTGGCCAGCATTTATTAACAGGTTGCAACGGAAGAGGTGGTGATGAGCCACCTTCTTCAAGTACTGTGGTCTACATGCTATGGATTGACCCACAATGCTCATAGGGAGGGAATTCCAGGATTCCAGCAACAGTGAAGGAATAGCAATATATTTCCAAGTAGGGGAACTTGCAGGTAATGGTGTTCCCTCTGTCCTTCAGGATTAAAGTGGTCATGGTTTTGGAAAGTGCTTCTAAGGATATTTGGTAAATTTCTGCAATACATGTTGCAGATAGTTCTGCTACTGAGCATCAGTAGTAGAGGGAGTGGATGTTCGTGGATGTAGTGCCAATCAAGAGGTTGCTTTGTCCTGTATGATGTCAATCTTTTTGAGTGTTGTTGAAGCTGCACCCAATCAGGCAAGTGGGGACTATTCCATCACACTCCTGACTTGTGCCTTTTCAGTTTTGGACAAGAGTTTGGTCTGTGCCTTGGAGGGGTAAAGCCCTGTAGCAGCAGCTTTCAGCCACTAGGAGGGAATTGGCACCAAATAAAAACTGATAACATCACATAAGCTTTGATACTGAATTGACAGAAGGAAAAAAAATGGAAGAACAAGCCAACTACTTATTTTTCAGAGGGTCAGAAAAATCACCTTTTTTTCTAATAAGAAGGCACTGTACTAAACTGACAGTATTCTTTTCATCGAATCCCTACTGTTCAGAAACAGACTATTAGGGCCAACAAGTCCACACCGATCCTCTGAAGAGCAACCCACCCAGACCCATTCCCATACTATTCTACATTTCCCCTGACTAATGTCCCGAACCTACACATCCCTGAACACCATGGGCAATTTAGCATGGCCAATTCACCTAACTTGCACATCTTTGGATTGTGGGAGGAAACCCACACAGGCATGGGAAGAATATGCAAACTCTGCGCACCCAGTTGTCCAAAGCTGGAATCAAACCCAGGGCCCTGATACTATGAGGCAGCAGTGCTAACCACTGAGCCACCTTGCTGGTTTTGACTGTCATTGTTAGTTAGCTTTTTAAGAAGCCTTTTGACTGATGTATCTTAACTTGTATGTATGTGGAGAAACAGATTGAAACCAAATTTCTTTTATTTTTGTGCTCTGAGGGAAACCCCAGGAGCTTAACATGTCCTGAGAGACAGGAAAGCAGGTAGGATGGTTAAAACCAGTTATCTACATTACACTAATCATCTTTCAAGATCGTTCTATGATATGGACATTATACATCAATGCATGTTATTGCTGTACATTCATTGTCCTAACAGGGAGGATACAGAAGCCAATTTGCACTCAGCAAGCTCTGTAGAAGCAGCCATGTCAAAACTTGTTTATTGTAATGTTTGTACAAGGAGGTTGAGGATGACCTTATGGAGGCTTATCAATCATGAGGGGCATAGATAAGGTGAGTACCAAAGTACTTTTCCCTAAGGTAGGAGAGTCCAAAACTAGAGAGCATATTCTTAAGGTTAGAGGGGAAAGGTTTAAAAAAGGGACCTAAGGGGCAACCTTTTCCACACAGAGGGTGGTTCACATGTGGAATGAACTGCCAGAGGAAGTGGTAATTGCCAGTACAGTTTCACTATTTAAAAGACATGTGAAGAGCTACATGAATAAGAAACTTTTAGAGCAATATGGGCAAAATGCAGGCAGGTGGAACTAGTTTAGTTTGGGAAACTTGTTCAGCATGGATGAGTCAGACTAAAGCATTTGTTTCCATGCTGTACGACTCTGACACCAGAACTCCCTTCCTCTTTTCAGAATTAGCTTTATTGCCACATGTAACTTTTCATTATACTCATTTGAGTACAAGTTGCCACATACAGTACCATCTTAGGTACAAAGATACCTAGGTTAAGATTTTTAAGTACAAATTCTTAGAGAAAAAAAATTAGAAAAATAAAGAAATAAAATGTCCATTATTACAGATCATAGGGGTAAATTGTAAAATTAAGAAATAAAAGCTCAGAATAACAGTCCTTCCAACCTAGTCCATGCTCAAACCTAGCATCTAGTCTACGCCGGACCTTGGCTCCAGACAGTGCCGGGTTTCACCTCAAGGCTCTCAAGGCCAGGAGACCTCTCTGGAATCTTCCTGAAGTCCACACTGAAACAGCCATATCAGGCCAATAGCACTGGACTTTCAACTTCCACCAAAGAAAGCAGGAATCTTAGGGTATCTTTTGCCTGGTAAAAGAGAGTAATCAGCCAGTGCAGCACACTCTCAGTACTACATTCACATTTCACGCAAAACAATACACTAACAACTCTGGAGGAGATTTGAATCCATGAGCTTCAGTGGGTGAAAGAACCATCCAATGGGCCCTGGAAGAAAACTCATTATCATTGCCACTGGATTGTTGACATATTTTCCTTGTCCTGTGAATTAATAACTGTCACCCACATTAGTATTAAGATCAGACATTAGAGGTTTTACTTCTAGTTGTTAACTCCTTTGGATTGAAGTGTATATATTTTTACACAAACAAATTGATTCACATATTGTGTAAATTAATTGCAAATGTAAACAAAATGAGTTGGACTTGTGATGGTTCAGCCAATGGATCGCAGCTGAATTTATATCTATTGGCATGAACATGCTCAATGTGTCCAGGCATGTCCCTGACATGTGATTAATTGTACCTTTGAAACACTCCTGTTTCAATGTCCCACAATAAACTTCCTCAGTGAATCATGGACATTAATGGTTGTCAAGGATCTTAAAAGGGATCACACCCTCCTTAGAGTCAATACATGCTAAAATATGTTATTTATTTATTGGAAACAAAAACAAAACTGCTGAAAAACTGTAGCAGGTCTAGCAGCATCAGTGGAGAGAAAGCAGAGTTAATATTTTGGGTCCAGTGATCCTTCCTCAGAACTGATGGCAGCCAGGAGAAGATTGGTATAGATGGTGAAGTTGGGGTGGAGGGAGGGGTGAGGACTAAACAATAGGTAGAGATGGAGTCTGGAGAGAGAGAGAAAAAATCAGTTGGGCATCAAATGCGTGGTTAAAGGTCAGTCTGGGAGAATGAATAGTTGCTAATGCAGACCCTTAGGGACTGAAAAGGAGTTGTTTGTGGTAACAACCCCATATGGTGTCAAGGCCTGATGAGGGTTACGGTAAGAACATGGGAGAAGGTGCTTGGGCTCTGCAGCTTTCTGGACTCAATAGGGAGTTGAGTTTTTCCTCTCTCTTTCTGGGTTCCTTTCCCACCAGTACAGGTGTATTCAACAAGAACGGGTACCCAATGAACACAGCCCGCCAATTTCTCAACAAACCCAAACAAGCAGACAAAACACGGCCAGAAACCAGAGCCACTCTCCCCTACATCGAAGACTTTTCTGAAATGGCTGCCAGACTACTCAGACCTCTTGCCATCATGCCACTATCACACTAAAACAGCAGCTAATGAACTTTGAAAGACCCTATACAGACAACAAGCAAAACTTATGCTATTTACAAAATACCTTGCAAGAACAGTAACTAGAACACAACGTTAGACAAACAGGTAGAAAACTAGCCACCAGGATACATGGACATCAACTAACCACAAATAGACATGACCCACTCTCACTAATATCTTTACATACAGATGAGGAAGGACACCACTTCAAATGGGACAACACATCCATCGTACAACAAGCCTAAACAGAGACACACGAGAATTCTTAGAAGCATGGTATTCCAACCAGAACTCTATCAACAAACACATTTACTTGGATCTCAGTCACCACCCACTGAGAAAAAGATCAGGAAATGACCTCTCCAACCCAAGGAAACTTAAACGCAAATAAAAAGCCATACCACCAGTGCTTCATCCAGAGACTCACTGATGACGTTACCTAGTATGGTAACAAAACATCTGAAAACGAACCTTCTAGCTCAGTGAGCAAACCTACATCCAACCTTTTCCCAGCTACAATTGGTACAATCGGAAGGGTCACTGGACCCAAAACGTTAACTCTGCTTACACTCCACAGATGCTGCCAGACCTGGGTTTGAACTTTTCCAGCAATCTTTATTTTTGATTCTGATTTCCAGCATCTGCAGTTCTTTTGGTATTTTCATTCATTTATTGGTAGTAGGCATTGCTAGCTGGGTCAACACTTATTGCCCATCCCTAGTTGTCCATGAGAAGATGCTGTCTTCTTTGGTGTCCTACGATGCCTTTAGGGAGGCAATTCCAAGATTTTGATCCAGCACAGTGAAGGATGAGTGATGTATGCCATTGGAAATATTCCTGAAAGCCGGGCACTGAATTGGCCAGAGGAGTTGGAAGCAGAGTCCCACGAAACTGTGTCATTGCTTAGTTATTTGGCACACACAATTTCCAAGGAAAACCTGGAAGTGGTATGGGAAAGCTGAAATGGATAAGAGTTGCAGATTTTAATTTAAATGGCACAAGATCAATGTTTCAACCCTCCCCAAATTCTGCGACATCCACTTGGCTGAAAAGAAGAGCGCACAAAGATACTGAGCATTCTTTTGGATCATGAGAAGAATAAAATGCCTGCCAATTAGTTTGAACACCTTGATTGTGCTTTGTTTCATAACACTGCACTATGGAAATTGACAACACACTAACTGCCATTCTCAAAGCAACCAGATTGCCCAAGAATTAGTTAGAGACCCCCATTTTGGCAAAACACTCATTCTCAGGTCCCAGTGTGGGGAAAATGTGCTTTCTCAGGTGATATTGCTACATTTGCAAAAAAGATAGACGATAAAATCATGCATTTATACACAGCAACTTTAACATTGTGTTACCATCCCAAAGTGTTTCACAGAATAGTTAACAAACAAAATTTAACAAAATTAATTTAGACTGACAGCAAAAACAAAACATTGTCTAAAGAATCAGCATCCAACAGCAACGCTTGTACAGTATTCACACCAGAATCTCTTTCTGTAACACCTCAAAAGGATTTAAATTAATTGTGATTTTAACTCTCAGTCTGGAAACATTAATAGCTTATTCCTGGATTATCATACACCTGAATTTAACCAAACTCAACTTCTAGTTTATCCAAAAGGTCTGTTACCATGCTGTATGAGTCTACGTCCTCTTCAGTATGTTAATCAAATACTCCAGTCTGGGATGATCAGTAACTCCTTACTCGGAGGTAATTTAGTTTACAATATTCTCCCCTTCTCAGGAGCACAGCTTTAATCATGTACATCTAAGCAAGAACCTTACTCAACTGCACGCAACAAGTAAAATTGAAACAAAAGTCTGTCTCTGTTTCACCCTCTCTCTCTACCATAAGCATTTCCATTAAGCACAAAAGAAACCCTTCAGGTGCAGAACTTTATTCTTTTAAAAGCCTTGAGGTACAGTTGTCTATCTTGCTAGGCCATAACATCTTCAAGTAAACAAGAACCCATTAGGCTGCCAAAGGAGCCCTCACAAACTATTTTAAAGACTTCACTCTGGCTGCAGAAGTAGTTATATGCTAATTATTATCAAATACACAGAAAACCATATAACCACAAATAACCATGACTCAAATTGTAAAATCAAAACTTAGTTTGTCTTAATGTATGTATAAATCTGACAAAAAGTATGATGAACTATTACACAATTGTCTGTGTTATAGCACTACATCTGTTGCAATGGGTCCAGTGCAATTATCCCAGAGAAGGAGTAGGCCTGAGAAGGAGTAGGCCTGAACTCTCACATGCGAGATCTCCTGTGAACGTTTGTGATTTTGATAGTTGACTATGTGTACATGGTAGAAGCCTAGATGTTGCGTTATGTTTGCCAGGAATGATGAATTGCACCAATTTCCATCAGAGCTTTAACTTGGCACAGAATGGGAATCAAACATGAACCTTCCCTGGTGGATTTGTCTGAGCAGCACACCACAGAGTAGAATTCTTCATTGAACTATCAGAGGAAATCAATCTCCAATAATGTTTGATCCACTTTCTGATAAGCTGTGTGGCTTACAGGAAGTGGCTCAGTACAGGTGTAACCCTGAAAAGTGTGTGTACGTGCATGATGGATGGTGCAAAGAGTTAAGGCAGCAGTTGAATTGCTTTTGATGTACAGCTACTTTGCTAGGAAGCAGATCCAAGACTTGGATTGCAGATAGAAATAGTTACATTGTTCTCCCATAAACCAGTTCATTCAGCAACTCATTCAGTCTCAGCACTTCATAAAAGTATACACCCCTAGAGAAAAAAAGTGATCAGGTTTCAAAAATCTACAGCTGTCTCTTGGTGGATTTTGGCACCAATTAACTTTTCGTGGTGCAGCCAAACATTAAAATCAGACCACACTATACTTGGATCATGCCTTTGTGAGAAATGTCAGACCTGGTTCATAAATTCAACATAATGCAGTATAATGAGATGTAAGCATTAACTGAACTGATGAAGAGAATCATCTTAACTCATCAGGACTTTAAAGATTGATTTAATATACTTGAGTTCCATGCACTGGAATGACATTTATTCCAACAACACAGTAATATTAGGACAGTGCATGTCTGATAAACAGTGTTCAAATCTTTGACATTGAAAGTTACCATTGTGATCAGTGGTGAGGCACAGGCTTGCTCCTTTGGAGCAAGTGGTTTTGAAAGACTGGCTGTTCCATGAGATTCCTTCACTGTTGGACAGTCCACTTTACAGCCACTGGGTAATCTCTGATGATATAGAATGCATGTAGTATCTGACTGAAACATAACACTCTGTTTCTGTTTGCAGAGGCCAGGAGTCACCTTCTGGGCTCAGAGATGGTGCCTGGGGAGCTGCATTCATGTCTTGCCAACTTATCTTTTACATTCTTATTGTAATGGTTTTCATTAGGTCTCCTGTAAATTCCTGAAGCCTCACAGAGGCAACATGCAAAGCAAGACCCATTGCACTGCATCTACTAACTCAGATAGTGAAAGACCCCTGTATTGTCTAAGCCCAAAACAGGATTGGAAACAGACAGTACAACACTCACTCATATCCTGATACAGAACTGCACACTATGTTCCAGAACATAATGTCTAATACTCATCATTTAGTTCCAGTCCATTCTAAAAGTACCTTCCACAACCTTAGGGCATGCCAGAAATCTTGGCAACCAATAGATACTTTTGAATTATGGATGTTGTTCTAATGTACGAAAAACAGCAGCCAATTTGTACACTGCAAAAAAAAAAATGATATAAATCATCCCATATTCTGATTTGTTTTAGTTGAGGGAGAGTTAGCCAGAGTAAAGTCTCTTAGCCTTCACTGTCATGGAATCATTCATGTCCACCTGCGAGAGCAAGATGAAGCTTGGCTTAGCCTTTCATTAGAAAGTTGGCATCTGATAGGATGACCAACAGTGCTGCACTAACCTCAACCTCCCACGTACACCATTGCCCTCCCAAGGGCTGCAGTATTTCAACAGATAGTTCACCATCACCTTTTCAAAGGCAATTAGGACAAGAAATGGTGACTCAGCGACTGAAGCCCTCATGCTCTTGAATGAATAGAAATTAGCTCCCACTGAACTGTCACCCTGTAATTTCTCCAAGATTCCTGGATTGCAGCTTGAGCTCCTGATTCAGAGATGAGTGTGCTAGCAACTGTACCTCAACTGGAAACATCATTGGCAAGAACATCATCTGGGAAGTTCAGAGGTGCTCACTAACAGCACATTAATACTCCTCAGACACAGAATGTTGGAGAAGCTCAGCTGGTCCAGCAGTGCCTGTGGAAAGAGAGACAGAATTAATATTTTGAGTCCAGTATAACTCTTCTTCAGACCACCTTTTTCATCAGAAGTTAGATTTGACAAAGGGAGCAGGGACATTAAAGGCGGCCAATAACAAATTAGCAGTTCTCAATAAGGAGATCAAGTACAGGTAAAGGCCAGAGGGAAGGGTTTGGGGAAGGGAAAGTATTGGAGATGGATAAAACGGTCTGTATGGTGGGGGTGGTGGGGAGATGCCTGCCCGTGGCAATAGACAAAGAGATGAAGATGACAGGAAAAGAATTCAGTATCATCTCATGTCTGAAATACTGGTGAGGGGTGGGGAGGGGGGTTGAAGGGCAAATGGGCATCTTAATATTTGTACCATAGAATTAACTATAAGGAGGAGATAACTAATGTAAATGTTGTGCTCTTCCCCAGCACCTCATGACACGTTCCCACTCACTGCAACCTGTTATGACCCAGACCAAACCTCCTAAAACTATTTAGAGGGAACATAACTTTAAATTGACAGGTGATAGACTTAGGACAGTAGTTTCTTCACTCAGAATAGTAGGGGAGTGAACCAGCCTGCTAGCAACAGTAGTAGACTTGCCAATGTTAAGGGCATTTAAATGGGCATTGGACATACATATGGATAATAATGGGAACTGTGTAGATTAGATGGGCATCAGATTATTTTCACAGGTCAGCACAACATCGAGGGCTGAAGGGCCTGTACTGCACTGTAACATTCTATGTTCTAGAAGGTTGTCTAGACCCTAACATTTTCTTATTTTTAAGGCAAGTTAGGGTGTTGTGTTCCAGATGCAATTTGATCAGTCAAACTATCAGCCTTTGTCGCAAAACACACTTTAGTAAAAAAAAAAGCAAAATGCATTACAGTTAATATACAACAAAAGAAGCAATTGTAATAACGTAATTCTACTGGAAAATGTAACAGACAAATAGATTATTAACAGTAACTGTTCCAATATAGTGACATCCCCCAAGCATTCCATTGGCAAAAGGAAAATGCAGAAAAAAAGAGGAGATTTTCTCACAGGCAATTCTCTAGTCCAAAAAGAAAAGTATCAGGAGAGAACTCTGAGACAGAGAGTAGCAGGGAAAGATTGACTTCAACTTCAAGACCCAGCAACAACTGTTACTGAAAACTAAAAACTAAAAATCCCAGTTTTTGTGGAGCTTGACCCCACCCATTCATGCTGTTTCTATTGTTCCAATTTTAAACAAAAACCTAAGGTCTCACAAACTGTTTACTCTAATAGGTCCGGGTAAACTACTCACAATCTCTGTCTTACAACCTCTCTTCAGAAAAAAAAAAGAGAAAATACACCTCTTAAAGCCATAGTACCATTAAAACTAAATCCAGCTCAGATGGATCTGTCCAGATTTGAACCTAGTGTAGCAATCAAGTGCAGAGTGATTCCCTCACCTTTCATTCAAAGGCCTCAATACCTATGATATCTGCAGCATGAGGTGGACAAGGAAATTTTGCTTTAGGTATGATGTGCTTGCCCCCAATTAATGGCCAGCCCAGCACTGGAAAAGTGCAGTAGGAGTCCGAGAGAATGGAATCTGGGATGACAGGATGCCACTGGCAGTCAGTGAGGGAAAGGTAAAGGAACTCCTGACATCTAGGAGTCACAGTGAGTGGAATTTGGAAATATTACATGACAAGGAATTGCTTTTGCATCTCTCGATCCCACATTGCAAGCAAAATATAGTTCAAAACATATTTCTGTTTCACCTCATTTGCACTCAACTGTTCCTGTTGCTCAGTTAAACTAATGGAAAAACTATTTCTCCACTTGGTCCATAAATATAATCACACTGGTCAAAATAAATAACATTCTCAAACCTGAGCTGTATATTTAAAAACAGTGTTATGTTCCGGCAGGTGACCAAATCTTTGTTGAAGAGTTAAAAAACACAACACCAGGTTATAGTCCAACAGGTTTATTGGAAGCACTAGCTTTCGGAGCGACGCTCCTTCATCAGGTGATTGTGGAGGGCTCGATCGTAACACAGAATTTATGTGTTACGATCGAGCCCTCCACAATCACCTGATGAAGGAGCGTCGCTCCGAAAGCTAGTGTGCTTCCAATTAAACCTGTTGGACTATAACCTGGTGTTGTGTGATTTTTAACTTTGTACACCCCAGTCCAACACCGACATCTCTGAATCATGACTACTTTGTTGAAGAGGGTTACTTAATATTCCAGACTACAGGAAGGCAGCTGGAGCTCAGCAAGTATGGCTTTCAGCTGAATATAACAGATCATGTATCGGTGATGTTAAAATCATTCCTATCAATTTCAACTGAAACATTTAAGATGTTGCAAGAGAGCACCCAGAAGAAATCAGTGTATGAGTGAGGAGGAACAAATGAAACAGGCACAGTTGTACCTACTGGTCAGGTCTTTGCATTTCCATTGGCTTCAGGTTGGTATCCTTATTTGCTTCGCTTTACACTAATCCTCTTCTTCCACCTGTGCTAAATCAAAGTACATTTGTAAGGAGCAGCAGCTCAATCGGTGCATTCATCATGAAAACCCATGCCTCAGATCTATCTCCTGGGATGCATAGAGTAAGCTGGTCTCAGCTCGTGAAGACAAGAGCCAATGTGATTTGCCTGAGGGATCCTTGGTTTTGAGGGGAAAGCTTTTGCCAGTCTTCCCATTGACCACTGTAATCCTGCTAATTGGCTATCATTGACCCATAAAACGGTTGGAATGATGTTAGCTTGACATTGCAATGGTATGCAAACACATTGTCTTGTACCTCAAGCATCTGTTGAACTATTGCTTTTGAGGTTGTTCTGAGACTCATATTCAGAATGAGTTCAAACACTTTAGATCTCCCAGTGTAACTGCTGCGCATGAATTCCCTCAGTCAATAAATGTTAAATGTCACATCTTCCAACTGCTCACAGCTGATATCATCTGTATTTTCAAGGTTGGAGATCTCAGGCGTTGATAAGGATCGATGGAAAGAATTGTGGGGAGTTAACTGATAGGCAGTGCAGTATAACACTGCTTCTTTTATCACACCAACTCTCAAATACATCTTTGACTGAGATGACCTTTACTGTTAACGGAGCCAAAACAACAAGCCAACATCTAGAAGTGTTATACAAATCCATAAACAGAGGCAAAAACCAAACTGCCTACCTACCTACCTACACAAAAAAAAATATCACAGAATGGCAACACAGGTTAATGAGATTATAAGAAAAGCATTGAGGCTGCACATGTAGTTCTCAAAGGCTGGAATTGAAAAGCAGAGAAATTACATGAAACTTACATTTAATCTTGGTTACACTAAATGTCAAGCACTGGCACAGGTCTGGGGGTGTCCATATTATGGAGAGGTAGCCCTGGAGAAGAAGTTGCTAAAAGGACTCAAAGATCACAGCACAGCTAAGAAGGTATGCTGCTTAGGAAGGACTGAACATGAGGGGATGGAGTGGGGAAGAGTACACATGATGATTGGCTAGCTCTCCTGCAATGCTGGAGGCCACCCTTCTCTCCAGCTCCCAGTACATTCTGTCTCAGTGCAAAATACCGTAAGATCATAATACAGCTCATTGGGTCTGCTCCATCATTCAGTGAGATCAGTGCTAATCTGATACTTCTCAACATTCACTTCCCTGCCTTTCCCCCACAACCCTCGAGCCCCTTAGTGATCTATCTAGCTTAACTTTGAACATGATTAATGACCCAGTCTTGACAACCTTTTGTGGTAAAGAATTCCACAGATTCATTATGCTCAGAGAAAAAAAAAATCCTCCTCATCTCTGTCCTCACCAGGTAACTCCTAACTCTGAAACTATGGCTCTGGTCCTGGACTCTCCGACAATTAAAACAAACCTCTCCATGTCTACCCTATCAGCTAGATAAATATCTCTTATGCTGCAACAAGGTCACGTCTCATTCTTCCAAACTCCAATGAGTATAGGCCCAACCTACTGAACCTCATCTCATAAGAAAATCCCTCCATTCAGAATCAACGTAGTGAACCTTCCCTCGACTGTGTTCACTGTCAGTATGCTTCTCTTTATGTAAGGGATGAAGGCATTCCCGGTGTGGACTAAATAGTGCCTTGTGTAGTTTCAGGAAAATGGTTATATTTTTATGCTCCATTCCTTTCAAAATAAATGCCACATTCCATTTGCCTTCCCTATTGCCTGTTGAACTTGTCTGATAGCCTTTTCTGATGTATGAACTTTGACATCCAACACCCTCAATGTAGCAGCTTTCTGCAGATTATTCCCAATTAATAACATTCGACCTCCCTATTCTTCCTGCTGAAGTGTATAACCTCATATTTCCCATGTTATTTTGCATTAGCCAAGTCTTGCGCATGCACTTGATCTATCCATATCCCTCTGCAGGCTCATTGTGTCATCATTATGTCATGCCTTTCCATTTTTTTTGAGTCATCACAAACTTGGCAATAATAAATTCATTTCCCTCATCCAAGTATTTAATATATATTGTAAATAGTTGTCACAGCTAACCCTTCTTAGGTACAAGAATATGAATGAATGTTTTTTATGAATGGAAACAAACGTGCCTAAAAAACATCAATGAGAAATACAACAACATATAGTGAAATACTTGCATACATCACCACAATTCTGCACCATTTTGAGAGATTAAGAGTAAGAGAAAAATTGAAAAGATATAGTTTAAAGAGAGAAGTCCATCTACGTTCGAGTTCTGAGCCACCACCACCTTGCCAAACCCAATTAACATCGAAGTCACTAAATCCTCAGGCGTCATCCTTTGTTGCTAGGCCGATTCACCTCTGTCACAGACTCTGCTGGATCCACCATCATTAGAGAGTCTTTAGCCTCGGCCCACTCCATCGATGTTGCCCTGATGCCCTTCTGATACTGCCTCACTGCCGCCAGTGCCAACAAAGTTGCTGATCCTCAGGTGCCATCTTTTATTGCTGGGCCTACCTACCACTGTCACCTCAGGGCTCACTTGGGTATAAACATACAAGGAATACTGCAAGTTAACATGCAGTTATCACAAGCAATTAAGAAGGGAAATGGCATTTTACCTTATTTCAAAGGAACAGGAGGAGTGCAAAAGTAACAATGTTTTGCTACAATTGTTCAATGGGTTGGTGTACACTTCCATCTCCATATGTAAGATGCATACAATTGACTGGGAGACAGGATAGTGAAGGTTTGCTCGACTGGTCCCTGGAGTGAAAGGATTGTCTTCTGAAAGGCTGTGCTGGTATTCTCCAGTATTTGCAAGAATAAAAGAGTGATATTGAAACATGAAAGATTCTAAAGAGAGTTAAACAGGTTAGACACAGAGGTTATTTGTCCTGACTAGTGATTCTAGAACAGAGGACAGAGTTTTTGGAGGCTGTTCCTTTAAAAACTGAGGCAAAGTAATTTCTTCACTTGAAGTATTATGAGCTCTTAGGACTCTATCCCAGATATTTATGAATTCCCTACTGTTTAATATAGTTAACACATTAATTAGGAGCAGAACGAAGTCACTTGGCCTCTCAAGCCTGTTCCCCCCTTCAATAAGAACATGGCTGATCTAATTACTTCATATTCTTGCTCACCTTGAATAACCTTTCACCCTAGGCAAATCATGAGGTCTCAAAAAGGATCTGAACATGGCACCTCTAACACCAATCCATGAGCCAAAGTGACAACTATACCTCAAAATCAATGAGGAAGTCACTGGATCTGAAACTGACATATATTTCATCTCTCAGGAATTTGAGGGATGTGGGGACCATGAGGAAACCAAAACTGAATGTGAAGAATAGCCATAATTGGAATGATTGGTGACCCAGATCCAACAGGTCATTTGATCTACCTCAGCCCCTACTTCTTATATCAATATATCATAAAAATATCTGAATATGTCTTGATGAAGAGAGATGGAAGGAGGTTTGTGCACAAGTAGTAGGGAAGATTGGCGCATTCCACTTAATGACTTTATCCATTTAATAGAAAAAATATGGATGATCAAGATTACTTTTACGCACAGAGCTGGTAAAGACTTCATAAGAATCCTTACTTCATTAACTGAATAGATGCTAACCCATATTGGAACAGGGCCCAAGAACAACTCCAGAGACTTCTCTAAACATGCCTGTATATGTCATATGGATATGTCCAACTCTTCCAAATGTAAAGGTCGGGTCAGCCATCAGCTTTTGTAAGCTACACTTAGAGGAACGCTTTATGCTGCGAGTGAAACCTAGTGCCTACGGCAAGTTTCTTCCTTAGCTGATAAGGTTTATTTCCATTTTATACCATCTTGATCTTTCCCCAGACACTGACCAGTCCCTCTCACCTTATGTACTTTATATGAACTGAGGCAGTCGGAACTGCAGACTATTTGACTATACTGCTCTTTAGGAAGAGGATGGTGGGTACCACGGGAGGCCATTAAAACCCTCGAGCTTGTTTCACGACACAACAAGATTATGACTAATCTGCACCTTTTCCTCACCTCCCTATACCTTTAGATAGCAAACTGACAAAATCAGCTCGAACTCACTTCTACTCTGCCTCTCAACTCCTACATTATTGCTAAATTCTCAGCCTTCTTATCAGCCGTTAAGTGCTGGATGAACATAGATTTCCTGTATTAAATATTGGGTCAATATTTTTATGTAGAAAATATTGTCCAGAGCACAATATGGCATCCAAGCCAAAGGTATATTGGCACTTGCCCTGGGAACAAGGTCATTACTAGCTGCCAATGGATCAATGTTTGAGAATGCCTTGGTTTAATAATGGTTTAAGCAACTAAAAGAACTGGATACTGCAAAGATAATGGGCGTGGCCTACATTTCTGCAATAGTACTAAAGATGTATGCCCTAGAACTTGCTGTACCTCTAGTCAAGCTATTCCAGTACAACTACAACACTAGTAACCACCCATTGTGGAAAATTGCCCAACTATGTTCTGCATACAAAAAACAGGAGAAATCCCATTTGGCCAATCACCGCCGCATTAGTCTACGCTCAATCACCAATAATGTGATGGAAGGTGTTATCAATAGTGTTATCAAGCAGCACTTGCTCAGAAATAAGCTGCTCACTGATACCCAGTTTGGCATCCACCAGAACCATTTAGCTTCTGACCTTATTGGTGCCTTGGTTCAAACATGGAAAAATAACAAAGAGCTCAATTCCAGAGATGAAGTGAGAGTGACAGACCTTGACATCAAGGTTGCATTGACATAATGTGGCATCAAGAAGCCCTAGCAAAAGTGGAATCAAAGGAAAAGCTCTCACTGGTTGCGTTAAACCTAGCACAATAGGAAGATGGTTGCAGTTGTTGGAGGTCAGTCATTGAGCTCCAGGATATCTCAAGGTAGTGTCCTAAGTCCTACCATTCTCAACTGCTTCATTATAAGGTTGGAATTACAGATATTCACTAATAATTTTATAATGTTCTGCACCACATGACTCCTCAGATACTACAGTAGTCCATGTCCAACACAGCAAGACCCAATTAATATCCAGGCTTCATCTGATAAGTAGCAAGTAACATTCATTCCATGCAAGTGCCAGACAATGACAATCTCCAACAAAAGAAACTCTCACATCGGCATCATTGACACTACCATCGCTGGTATTATCATTGCTGAATCTCCATTTATCAACATCCTGGGGTTCATCGTTGACAAGAATTGAGCTAGTGGGTGGAATGATGGCACAGTGGTTAGCACTGCTGCCTCACAGCGCCAGAGACCCGGGTTCAATTCCTGCCTCAGGCAACTGACTGTGTGGGGTTTGCATTTTCTCCCAGTGTCTGCGTGGGTTTCCTCCAGGTGCTCCGGTTTCTTCCCACAGTCCAAAAATGTGCAGGTTAGGTGAATTGGCCATGCTAAATTGCCCGTAGTATTAAGGGAATGGGTCTGGGTGGGTTGCGCTTCGGCGGATCGGTGTGGACTTGTTGGGCCGAAGGGCCTGTTTCCACACTAAGTAATCTAATCTAAATTAATTGTAGTGTGGCTACAAGAGCAAGTCAAAGGCTAGGAATTCTGCAATGTGTAACTCACCCCCCTGTCTCACCAAACTTGATCCACCATTCAGAAGGCACAAATCAGGAGTGTGATGGAATACTCCCCACTTATTTGGATCCATACAGCTCCAACAACAGAAGAAACTTGACACTATCCAGGGTAAAACAGTTTGTTGGATTGCCACCACATTCTCAAACATTCAGTTCTTTCGCTGCCAATGCTCAGTAGCAGCACTGTATACCTCCTTCAATGCAGAAACTCACCAATGCTATTTAAACAGTACCTCCCAAATTCATGACCACTCTTATCTAGAATGACAAGGACAGCAGATCATGGAAACACCAAGACCTGCAAGTTCCCTTCCAAGCCACTATACTTGACTTGACTTGGAAATGTATCACTGCTCCCTCAATGGTCATCTCATCAAAACCCATGAATTCCATCCCCAGCAACATGATGGATTTATCTGTACCAAATGGAGTTTTGTGATTCAAAAAGACAATTCAGGATTCCAAAAAATGTTAGCCTTAACAGTGATATCTACATCCCATGAGGGACTAAAAGAACAGAATTAACCCTCATCCCACTCAATCCCATTGCCTGGAATTCCATATCTGCTACTTTAATCACTCTCATCATAAAGAATTCCAGTGAACCAAACTTCCTTTGACACCAATTGCCAACAACTGTTGATCAGAGAGTAAAATATTACCATTGCCCAAATTTAAACAAACAGTTTCATTGCCAAATGTTGCTTAGATGTAGCAACACATGGGATTAAATAAATACTTTGTTGAGCATTTCCAAGTGTTTTTTTTTGTATGGGCTGTTTCTGAATGGCAATTGAATGGGTCATGATACCAGGATTTAAGGTTATTTTTATCTGAGGTTGTAAAAATCCTGATCCAAGAATATCTTGATCAAGCAGACCATTTTTTTGGCAAGCTGGTTGTAATCTTATCAAGATTCAGCTGTTTTTACTTTGATTGTAACTTACAATTTGTGCTCTGTGAAATTCACAACAGAGCAGAGGTATTTAATTTCCCATTATTTCAGCCAATTTCCTTAGCTATGTAGAAACAATGTAAGTCACATCAAGAAACAAAGCATATTTACAGCTGCATTGCACACAGCCAGTCTACCCGCAATTGATTAGCAACGATGAAACTATTGTCATATCACAAACAGCTTAGCTCAGTTAGCAACACCTTCGAGTTAGATAAGGTTAGGAGTTCAAGCCACATAATAGGGCATAATCCAACTTGATGGTCACTACCACACAGAGGACCTCTGCACTACATGATGTGGCATCTTTCCGTTGAGGAGCTAAGCAAAAAAGTTAGTTGAATGGTAAAAATCCCATTGCTCAACAAGAGCCTGTACCAACATTCGTCCTCAATCAATCTCATTCCTGGAAACCTTGATTATCTTTCCATTCATTTGCGGTCTGGGCTAGTTTCCTATGTTACAGCGCCCACACTGTAGGGCAATATTTTGTTCAGGCTTTTTGCCACAGACCTTTAGTGAAGAGTGAAACCATCAATTGATGTTGCCTCATCTGCTTTCACTAACCATCCCAAGAAAAAATGCATCAGAAATAGCTTATAGAAATTTTGTTGCTTTTTCACTGCTGACTGCAATCAATGTACATACTTGTTTAACAAAATATAATTAATGTCAGAAGCAAAAGTACTCACGTTTTCATGGTGAAAACATTAAAACAATAAGACGTTTACAGAAAACATTTTAATACGTGTTAGAAATTAGCTTTTAATACTTATCTCAGTGTTATTCAGACAAAATTTTGCCTGTGGAACTATAACTTGGCAGGGTTTTTTTTTGCCAGTGGTGGGGTTTAAATGTTTTGGAATGGCCTAGGCCAAAGCATTGTGCGGCAGTCACTTTCAATCTGGACCAGCTCATCGAAAGGATTCTAAACAGACTCTCCCACACTTTGAGAAAACTGTCAGAAGGGTTTGACAATGTGCTTACTGAGAGGAACACTGGAACACTTGTTCAGGCACTCCAAATCAGAATGGTTACAATAAGGAGACAGCTAGTCAGCCCATCATGTCTGTGTCAGCCCTCTGCAAGAGTGTCTCAGCTTGTCCCGCTCTTCCTCATTTCCCCACAGCTTTACAAATTTTGTTTCCTCTTCAGATAAAATAATCCAGTTTCATTTTGGAAGCCACTTTGCATTCATGCACATAGAAGAATAACCAACTGGAGCTGGTGGCACATTTTGTAGTGCCTTATTAGTCACCAAATATCAGTACACTGGGCACTTGTACACTGGCTCCCATCAGCCTCATTACAGATTATTGAGCCTTTGAAAGGCTGAGCTCTCAATTATCTGAAGAGCCAGCGCCTAAAGACCCGAATCACCTGTGTAGCCTCTGCCATATTATGGGGCCACAAAAGATATGCCTTTGGAATGCTGGAGAGACCAATCTGAAAGCAGGACAACTCTCTCTTTTTGTTCTGGGTTGGAAAACTGCATTTTTAGCTCAGAGATTCAAACATAGCAAGAATGAGATGGATACGACTGCATCGTGGAGTGCCAGAGAAATCACTGAACTGTCCCGTTCAATGAAAATAGATACTTTATAAATTGTACCAAGATGAACAAACATTAACAGTAGAACCCAGCTTACTGGTGCTAAAATAACACAGAGGTTACAGCTCAAGAGAACGAAAAAAAGGTACAGAGTGCAGACAGCTATTTGTGTGCGTGAATCACAATGGGAAACAGATGTTTGACGATTAAGGGCAGGCAGGTGATGACAGAATGGCAGACTATGCAATGAGCTTTGCTGTGAAACAAAAGGGTTGAGAGTGTTTCTTTGCCGAATCTGCACGTAGGTACAGAATGAGCAACATTCACATCACCGGCTCCTCATTAACAACAGGACTGGGAATATTCCACTCTCTGAAGAGTCACTGACCCCTACGAAGTATGGAACTAATGGATTAAACAGCCACAGCTGACATCATGCTCAGGAGAAGAGATTTCCATTTGAGTCTTTTTGTGGCTTGGTATCAAATCTATTCTGAATACACTGTTGTGAATCACCTTGAACCAATTTCCTACATTGAAGGTGCTACATAAATACAAAATGAAACATACACGATTCTCAGGAGACTTGGCAGATTAGATGCAGAAATGTTGTTTCTCCTTGTGGGAGAATCAAGGACCAAAGGGAATAATCTTAGAATAAGGAGTCACACATTTAAAACTTCCTTCTCTCAGAGGGTAGTGAATCTGTGGAGTTCTTTATCATACCAGGCTGTCTACTTTGGTTCCTAGTTTTGAGATGTTTTTGCTTGTTAGCATTTTGGAGCAGCTAAGCAAAAGCTGGAACATTAAAATGTGGTACAGGTTCACCCTGAAGGTTTTAATTTTTGATTTTGATTCAGGTTCATTTTGAATGTATTAGATTGAAGCATTTTCAGAGATGATTTCCTGACGTGGCTGGCAGTTGATTAAGTGGAGCTGAAAGCTTTAGTTCTCAAAGCAAGTGCTGCAACTACATTGCACCATCACTTGCCGATAGAACTTGAATTAGAGGCCAATGGTTTAGTGAGGCCAGTCAACATTGCAGCTGAAGTGCTTGTCGCAAAGTTGAAGGGTGAATGCAAGAGGTCTGGTGGTTGACCTGTTGGGTGGTGCGTACTTTGTGCAGAAGCTATTGGGGATTTGCCCATTCCAGTTGTGACTGTACATTAGTTTCTCTATTAAAAGGAGGTTGAATTTGATGTTGGATTAACTGTTCTGGATGGTATAGATCAGTTATCATTAAGAAGCCCAGCCATTTTTCCTATTAAAACACACTGCATTGTGCACTTCATCAACAGAAACCTTATACAATCCATAATGACTGGTCAGTATGTGTGTAGTAAGAACTTCAACAAAGGCAAAGAGTTAGATGATAATTTAACATGACAAGAAACTCAGACAGAATTTGTCAGACATATTCCTTTGTCCAAATGACTCTTTCAAAAAAAGTCAGCTTTTATTGAATGAAGGGGTCAATTATCTTTAACAGAAAAGAATGTGCATTTATTTCCCCAATGTTGGTCTTCACTGTGAATTAATCACATTGGAGATACAATCACCGTCAATCCCTTAACAGGCTTTACATGTAAGTTAATCTATTGAAAACATGGGTGTTTTATTGGTGGTGGTTTATAGATGTAAGACAGACAGGTGATTTAGTAATGCAAAAATAAAACATTATATGGATATATAAAAGAAAATCACTTGTTATGTTTGCAAAGGTAACTGCTCATTAATGGGTCCTCACAGTCAACTGTGCAATTAATAATCCCTTCAGTTGTTTAAGCAATCGTTATTGAGCAGGATCATAAATTGGCAAAATTATGACCTGAAAGAATATTGATCAAAATACCAGGAGGGCTGGACATTTGTGGTGCAAAGAAAGTGTCCCTACTTCTACCCATGATCCACATTCAGGTACCAACCTCTATGGATAGGTGTCTCAGCTATTTTAATCAGCCTGTTCAAATGTACTAAGTGGACACAATCTCTCACAGTACAATACTGCAGTAGAGTGGCATTGACTTGAATAGGTTGGAATCTGGAACCCCATATCCTGAGGAAACAAAGAGAAACCTGAAGGAAGGTCACAACTAGAAACATTAACTCTGATTTCTCTCCACAGATGCTGCCAGACCTGAACTTCATAGTTTTTGAACACAACCTCAAGCTTCCAAAACACAACTGCTAATAAAATCCTCTTGAAACATAGGAAGGCAACAGCAATTCATTTGTGCAATATCAACAACCAAGAAAGAGATAAATATACTGATAATCAATTTGCAGTTAGGAATAAACAATAACCAACTAGGGCTTGTGACCAAATGGTACTTTCCCCTAATTCCAGGCTAGACACTTGGGTTGAAATCCAAGTGGTATATCTTAACATTAATTGGTTAAAAAAAAACAATTGGTTTACATATTAGACCAGAGTAGCAGGGGGAAGCTCACCTGTTTGTCCTCAAATTGTGCCACAGGATCTTTAACTGGGCTGGTAGACAACAACTTACTGATTAAGTGTGAAAGAGCCTCAGACAGTACAGCACTGAGCCTCTGACATTGCGGCACTCCCCTAGTGCTGATCCTTTCAGTCTCCAGTGTGAGACATCCCTAGTGTCACCAACATACCTTCAGTGAAAAGAGCTTATTGTAATTGAAGTATCAGTTGTGCATTAACAACTGTGAGCTAAAAGTGCCAGTACATTCCAGAAGAATAATCACAATACATTGATACCGTTGAGTTGTGAGTTTGAATCACATTTGCAAAACAATTCACAGTCACAGCTGCTTTTCAGTTCCTTACTGATTTGTAGATGTCTTATTTGCTTAAGATAAACTGTCCGTACAAGAATTAAGGGTAAACACAAGTGAAAGCTATTCATATGCTTCAGCCTTTCCACCACAGAGATACCTGCAATTGAGAAAAGCCTATACACAGAGGCCTTCGTGTCAGGGTTACAACTGTGCTGACAGTCTATAGTGAGCTGGGACAGGAAGTTGAAATCAGCTGTTTCCTTATCACCCCCCAAGCAGATGCCTCAGAAAGTAGAAGCTTATGATCAAGTGTTTACTACATGTTTAGCAAATTAAAACAGGAAACAGATGCTGCCTAATTAAAGCTAAAGAGGTAATGACCATTTGTTCCACCCTTTAACAAGGGGCACAGGGTCAAACCTATCAAGTATTCTCAGAGAAATGTGAGCTTCAGTGAGACTGGGTTCAATTTTGTTTGAATTTGTCAGCAGTAGCTCAATTTTACTTGGTCTGCAGCTCCATTAAATTGATGAGAAATCTGGCATTAGAAAAATTATAGAAACTGTCTAACTGCAGTCTTGAGCTCAAAGACAAATACTCTGCCTGAATGTTAGGGAGGACAAAGTAATTGGGCGGCACAGTGGTTAGCACTGCTGCCTCACAGCACCAGGGACCTGGGTTCAATTCCTGCCCCGGGCAACTGTCTGTGTGGAGTTTGCACATTCTCCCCGTGTCTGCGTGAGTTTCCTCTGGGTGCTCTGGTTTCCTCCCACAGTCCAATGATGTGTAGGTTTGATGAATTGGTCATGCTAAATTGCCCATAGCGTTAGATGTCGGGGGTAAATGTAGGGGAATGGGTCTGGGTGGGTTGCTCTTTGGTGGGTCGGTGTGGACTTGTTGGGCTGAAAAGCCTGTTTCCACACTAGGGAATCTGTCATCTAAACACCACATAATTCAAAGGTCCTAATCTTAAAGTCATGCAATCACATGGTGCAACCTGATGTGAAGGCCTACTTAAGGTTTGCATTGTTGACTGTAAAACCAAAGTGCAGGTTCTACTTGAAATCTGGCAGGAATAACCGAAGAACTCTCTCTCAAAGCTTGTGAACAGATAGACAGCCAGTAAAAAATCTACATCAGTTCAGGTCTCTGTATGAGGTCCAAGGTAAACCAAAGATAAAGTTTGCGGACTTGACTGAAGGGAAGCAGTGCTGTAGCCTACAGTGACCTGTTGCCGAAGAGCCTGGAGGGGGAGTCAGTGTCAGAGCTAACACTCCTAGATTAAACAGTGATGATACATGAACCCCAAAAAACAGCATCTTCAAAATCAAGGACACCAACACTGAGCAAATGTTTCCCACTTCTGTGAAAACACAGCGACTGCATCATTATTTAAAATAGTCCAAGCTTCCCTTAACTCAGTCAGCTTTCCATGTCCAGTGGTGAACAGAGGAAAAATGACTCTTTTTAACTTGCTTTACTTGCCTCTGTTGGGAGTAGGTAGCTTAACATCTACCATTTCCTTTGGCCATTTCCACAAAGGAAATATCTTCTCACTCTTTCCAAAGCCTGGACCAGAAATACTGAATGTTAAACCAATGAAGGCGATATCAGGAAGCTACTGAATGGCGGTTTTTGCTGTGCAGGGCCTTGGAAGGGTGCTAACAAAAGATCAGAATTGTAGGAACAAAGAGTTGGTGTGAGCCAATTACTGAGTTCAAGACTGGGGAGGCCATTATGAATTTGGGAGCTAACAGAGGTGAGCATTGAAGGGAATGATGGGCAGCTAGAAGGTGATGCTGGCCTGGTGGTGATACCACTCGGCTCAGGCTAACGTTCTGGAGATACAGGTTCAAACTGCACCACAGCAGCTGATGGAACTTCAATACCATTAAAAATACTGAAAGATAGTTTCAGTGATGGGAACCACAATGTTATCAGCCCGAAGCGTCGAATCTCCTGTTCCCTGGATGCTGCCTGACCTGCTGTGCTGTTCCAGCAATAAAGTTTCAGTTTAATGGAAAAGCCCATTTGCCCTTTTACAGAAACAAATTTGCCAACCTATCCAACATGTGACTCCATTCCAAAGCAATCATAACTGCCCTCTGAAATGACCTCCAAAGCTTTCATTTCAATGACCATTAGGGAATGGACAAAAAGGTACTGGCCTTGCCAGCAATGCCCATGTCTGATGAAAGAAGAAGTATTGACTTCGGTATATGTTAGGTCCAGGTAATAGAGTGCATGGTGAGCTGAGCTTTACAGGGGGTAAAGGACAGCAGGCCACCTGGGAGAGCCTCTTTGCCTTAGCATCCATTTATTTCTGATCCTGCCTCCCTGATAGGTGCTAATAAATTGAAAGTTGCAACATTTCCAATTCTATGCAGAAGAACATTAGGATCATTGAGGATTGTTGAATTTCAAATAGGACATGTTGATCCTGAACAGTCAGGATCAAGGTGACAGAAGTGCCTGGGGAGGGAGCTAGAATCAATAGCAAAGGTTCAAATTTTGTCTCATATGAACCCCATATGAATAAGATGCCGAAGTAGCCACTCAGACCATCAAACCTGCTCCACCTTTCAATCGGATCATGGTTAATCAGATTATTCCAAATTCCCACTGATCCCTGATCATGTTTCACTCCTTGTTCATGGAGAATCTGTCTCCTTTTGCCTTAGAAATACTTCACAAAGAATTGACAATCTTGTCTCACCAATGCAACTGAAGCATAACCTTCCTATTTTTGTATTCAATTCCTCTTGCAAGAAATGATAATATTGCATTGGCTTTCCTAATTATTTTCTATATCCACGCACTAGTCTATTGTGAATCTTGCACCCAGCTCTGCAACTCAGAGCTCAACAATCTCTCAGCAATTAAATAAGGTGCTTTTTTAATTCTTTCTACCAACTTCACATCTCTTCACATCAAACTCATTTTGCCATATATTTACTGATATACTTAACTAATCTATATTTAGTTTTGTAGCCTCCTTTTTCACAACTTACTTTCCAACCCATCTTAAACCAAAGCTACTATTCATTTGGTCCCTTCATTTAGATACATTGTCAAAAGTTGAGGCTCCAGCAATAATCCCAGTGGTACACCACTCATTACATCTTGCAACAAGAAAATCACCTGTTCATGACTACTCTATGCTTTCTATTAGCTAGCCAATCTTCATCCATACCAGCCTGTTACTACATGCACTGCAATAACTTTTGATGTGGCACCTTATCGAATGCCTTTTGGAAATTGAAGTACAATACATCTATGGGTTCATCCTTATCCACTGCGTATGTTACCACCTCAAAGAACTTCAATAGATTTATGTCTCCCCATACTTGTTGATTGAAGGAGTTATATTTGTTACTTTATAAACAAATGGAATTTTTCCCAAATCTAGGGAATTGTGGAGAATTGCAAACAGTACATCATGAACCTCATCAGCTTTTTCTTTAATGACCCCAAGATAGAATCCATCAGAGTCAATTAGCCTGCAGCTCCAACAAACTACTTAGTTCTACTTCTCTGACAATTACAATTTTTTGAGTTCCCCCAATACTTTCATTTCCTGATTTATAGCTATCTTTGAGATGTTACTTGCATCCTGCACACTGTCGCCTATTTTCTAAAGATCAGTATCCCTCTACTCCCTGATCATTCATATATCTGTCTAAATACATCTTTGAAGAAGCTATTGTGCCCACCTCTACCACCTCCACTGGTAACATGTTCCAGGCATCGGCCACCCTCTGCGTAAAGAACTTTCCATGTATCTCCCTTAAAGATTTCCCTTCTCACCTTGAACTCGTGACCCCTAGTAATTTAGTCTCTCATTCTGGGAAAAACATTTCTTGCTATCCACCCTCTCTATACCTCTCATGATTTTGTAGGCCTCAATCAGGTCCCCCCTCCACCTCATTCTTTCTAATGAAAATAATCCTAATCTACTCAGCCTCGCTTCATAACTAACACCCTCCATACCACACAGATACAAAATATCTGTTTCATTCATCTATCATACGATTATTTTCCATTGTTAACTCCCCAGGTGCACTTTTTGTAGGATCAACCTTCACTTGATTAAGTCCATCCTTTCAATAGATATCTCTAGAAACTCTTACGATTTGTTTTTATATTTCTAGCTCATTTTCTCTCAAATTCTAATATTTCTTTCATTATGGTTTCAGTAATTCTTTGCTGTCTTTTCTATATTCTTTCCTATCTTCTAACCTTACACTTACCTTTGTTTATCTTTTCTCTTTAAGTTTGGCACTAGCTTTAACCTTTTTAGTTAAGTCTGGATAATGGATCTTCTCCTTTGAAATTACATTTCTGTTGGCTTTGAAATTTTCTTTTTGTTGGAATGCATTTATTCTGTGTTTTCTGAAATGTCCCATTCCATATCTACCATGTCATCTCTGTTAACCTATCCTTTAAGTTGCCTTGCTACTCCTTTTAGCTAGCTCTGTTTTCATGTCCTCATACTTGTCCTTATTTAAATTTAAAGTACTAATCTTGAACCCAAACTTCTCTCCCTCAAACAGCATGTAAGATTCAATCATACTATAGCCACTGTGACCGATTTGCCCCTTCACTATAAGGTCATTAATTTGTCCTATCTTGTTTTACAACACAGGTTCGGTATAGCCTGCTCTCTAATAATAAAAAAAGAAAGCGCTGGGAAAAAAAAACAAGAAGGACGGGCAGCTTCTATGCAGAGATTAAAAGATTTAATACTTTGAGACTGAAGAAGGATCATATCATACTCAAATGTTCACTTTGTTTCTCTTTCCACAGATGCAATCAGATTTGTTGTGTTTCTCCATCACTTTAGGTTTGTATCTCAAAGTTCCAGCATCCACAGTATTCTGTTTTTATATTCGCTTACTATCTCGTTGGCTGTTCTAAAAGACTATCGGGTAAACATTCTAGGAATTCCTCAGCTAGGCTATATTTGTCCATATATTTTTTTCCTTTATGTATAGCTTGAAATCCCTCATGATTTTTACCTATATCTTTCTGATAAGCCACCATTACCTTTTCCATTACACTCCAGGCTACCATGTGGTTACTCTTATACCACTCCCACAAATGACTTCTTGCCTTTTTCATTTCTTATTTCTATCCAAAGTGCTTCAACACCCTGATTTCCTGAACTTAGGTCAACCATCTTTCTGGGTTGAAGGCAATGGCTTTATTTTGCTCCATATTTAACTGGAGTAAATGATGGCTCAACCAAGATTGAATATTGGGTAAGTAGCATGCTGAGATTGAAGTAATGGGAAGCCTGAGAGACATGTTGGAGAAGGAGAGTGGGGTGTCATCTCTAAGTCAACAGAAGTGTCACTTGGGTAACAGGTGGAAGGAACCAGGAAAGTTCCTTGGGGAATGCTAGGGTAACAGAGTGTGTGAATGTGGGCAAACAATGCTGGAGATGCCCCGGCAATGTTTAGGATAGTGAAGAGTAGAAGTATATAAGGGCAGCAACGCTGGAATGGACAACAGTGTAGAACTATCTGATTGTCATTTGGATGATTGTGTTAAAGGTTGCAGAAGGGGTGAGTAGGGTGAAGGGTGATTGTGCTTCGCAGTCAATGTCAGAATTCATATTATTGAACATGATGCATCAACATCGGAGATAAGGAAACAATTACAAGTAGTACTCATGTGAGGGATAATCAAGAGTGTTGGGTGGTGGGTGGTTTAATAGAAATTGTTTCAAAGGAAGAGGAGATGAGACTCATGAGCAGTATAAGCTCAGAAAGGATTTGATGGGAGAAAACGTTGAAACATGAGCAAGGTCACACCAGGACTGATGGGAACATTGGAGGAAGTTCAGCCTCATGAGCTGAGGGAAGGAAGCCCCAGGCTCAGCTGAACAATGGTCTCAGTTTTATTGAGAAAGGAGCGATAGAATCACAGAATGGTTACAGAAGGTTTCTGCAAAAAAAAAACTCAGTTAATCTCAATTCCCTCCTTTTCATCAGTAACCCTATAACACTGGGCTCTTCAGATATTATTGAAGCAGCACATCTCAGATCTGACCATTGTGTGTCAAAAATATTTTTCTTTTTTGACCCTGTATTACCTGATGTTCACTTTCTACTGATTTTCTCTTGTTCTCATCCTTTCCACCAATGTGAGCAATTTCACCCTATCAAATTACTCTAAATGCCAGTTCATCTCCAATATCTCTGTCTAGTCTTCTCTCAGCCTTCTCTAGGGAGAAAAGTCCCAGCTTCTTCAATCTATCCACGTAATCCCTTCTCAGTCCAAATGGTGTACCTCATATCCTCCCCTTCACTGTTTTGATCACACAGCACTGCCCTTTGATGTGAAGGGCAGTGTTTGTTACTGGCCACCCGGGTGTTTTCCTATCTTCCTGGTGGTGGAATTTGAATAAAGATTTGTGCACCTTGTGTCTCTCACTGTGTCTCACACCTGCGCACACACACAATGGGTGCTGGGGAAAAAATAAGCACTACCGCACTGAGGTGGTAGTGTGGGGGTTAAATAGAAAGAAAAAAAATAAAATAATCAGAAGTGTCATGCAGCATTGCTCTTTGATGTGAAGGACACTGCTTGTCACTGGGCACTCGGGTGTTTCTTTTCTTCCTGGTGGTGGAAATTTGAATAAAGATTCATACACCTTGTGTCTTTCATTGTGACTCACACCTGCACACACACAACATGGGTGCTTGGGAAAAAAATAAGCACTAAAAAAAGAAAAAAAAACTCAGAAGTGTCAGGGGTTCTGCTCACCCTAAGAACTTAGAGTCATGTAGCTGTATAGCATGGAAACAGACCTTTTGGTCCAACTCGCCCATGCCAACCACACATCCGAAATTAATTTAGTCACACTTGCCAGCATTTGGCACATAACACTTTAAGCCCTTCCTATTCATGTATCCATCAGATGTCTTAAAAAAATAATAAAAAAAAATAAACAGGACTGGCATCCCCAGTGGAGGGCTCTCTACGCGGGAGTCCTCCCCCTTTCTCTCGGGGATCTGGGGTGGAGGGTGCTGCACGCAGCAGTCCCTTGCAACCGCAGGTTGCGGTGGTTCACGGACTCCCAGCCCAACTGCTTGTTCTGTGGCTCTGTGGAGTCCGTGGACCACGTGTATATTGGGTGTGGGCGTTTGCACTCCCTTTTTGATTTTCTGAAAAACCTCTTCCTCTGCTTTTGGTTGCACTTCAGTCCCACGCTCCTGATCTTTGGGCACCCAGTACGGAGGAAGGGAGGGCAGGTCTGAAGACCTCCTTGTGGGTCTGCTCCTGGGCCTGGCCAAACTGGCCATTAACAGGTCTAGGCAGCGGGCCGTGGAGGGGGTCGTTAGGGCCGACTGCCTGCCTCTCTTCCGCGGTTACGTTAGAGCCTGGGTGTCCTTGGAGAAGGAGCACGCGGTGTCGACCAACACCCTGGAGTTGTTCAGGGAGAGGTGGGCGCTCCTGGGAGTGGAGTGCATTATTTCTCCCTCCAACTCTATTTTGATTTAATCCCTACCCTCCCCTTCACTGTTTTGATCACACAGCACTGCCCTTTGATGTGAAGGGCAGTGCTTGTCACTGGCCACTCGGGTGTTTTCCTATCTTCCTGGTGGTGGAAATTGAATAAAGATTTGTGCACTTTGTGTCTTTCACTGTGTCTCACACCTGCACACACATACCACGCTGGGGAAAAAATAAGCACTATCGCACTTAGGTGGTAGTGTGGGGGTTAAATTATTAAAAAAGAAATAAAGGAAAAAAAAGAGGAGTGTAAGGGCAGTAGAAAAAAAACAGAAAAAAAAAACAGGTGTGTCTTTTGATTTAATCCCTACCCTCTCCTAAAAAAAATAATAAACAGGACTGTCACTGCTTGTCACTGGCCACTTGGGTGTTTCTTTTCTTCCTGGTGGTGGAAATTTGAATAAAGATTTGTGCACCTTGTGTCTTTCACTGTGTCTCACACCTGCTGAGGAAAAAAATAAGCAGTACCGCAGTTAGGCGGTAGTGTGGGGGTGAAAAAAAACAAACATGAGTGAAAGAGAAGAAAAATAAATAAATAAATAAATAAATAAACAAACAGGAGTGTCCCCTTTGACGTGAAGGGCGCTGCTTGTCACTGGCCACTTGGGTGTTTTTTTTTGCTTCCTGGTGGTGGAAATTGAAAAAAAGATTTGTACACCTTGTGTTTTTCACTGTGTCTCACACCTGCACACACACGACATGGATGCTGGGGAAAAGATAAGCACTCTCGCAGTTAGGTGGTAGTGTGGGAAAAAGAAAACAAAAAAAAACAGGAGGGTCAAAGGTTCTGTTCAGTCTGAGAGCTGGCTGTGAGGGAGCTGGATCAGCGTCGATTCTCCATGTGTAAATAAAGGGTGACTTGGTGATGGGATTCCGGTCTCTGGGCAAGTATTTCAGTGGCATTGAGAGAAAGGCACGTTCCTGAAGAAATTCACTCACAACAGTTATCTTTCAGTTGGGATAAACATTTCTGGCATCATGCCATTACTTGGGAAACTGGACTCATTCAATCCTACCATCAAAGACTGGGCCCAGTATATGGAAAGAATGTGTTAGGTTTTCCATTTTGGGACGGATTAAAATCAGACTAATTCTCCGGAGAGCTTGTGGACCTGCAGTTTTTTTCAGTTATTAGGAGCCTAACCTTCCCTGAGGCACCAGATATGAAAACCTTTCAAGAGGCATTTAGTTAAGGACAATTACAACCTCTAACCTCATCTAATTCTGAAATGCTATTAGTTTTATTCAGCAATTTGAGAACCAGGGAATCCATATTTGGAATTTTGATTAGGTTAAGATGATTGGCAGAGGCATGTGAGTTTGGTTTGTCCCTTAATGAGATGCTGAGAGACCATTTGATATGTGGGATTAATGATGTAACCATGCAGAAACACCCACTGGCTGAAGCCCAGCTAGACTTCAAAAATGCGGCAGGTGGAGAATGTGAGTTGCCGGATACTTCAATGGAAGTAGGCATCCTCGCTAATCAGACTGAGCTTGTGAAACATCACTTGAGTGCATGCAATTGTACAGCCACATTCAGGACATATCCTGAACAAAGGGCCTCTTGGTCAGCCCACACCAAAACCGCTAAACAAAGCCAAACCTCAATCAAACAGTTAGAATTATCTTCAGAATTCAAGCAAGCAAGCCAGCCATTGTAGTTGCTGCCAGAATGTGAGATCGAGACTGCAAAAGAGTCCAACTAGTCGTAAATTGAGGAAGAGAATTCATAGGCCATTATCCAGGAAAGTTCACAAACTGGAATAGCCAGCTACATCTGGTTTTGGAACAGTTAAATTATTTATGAAACATCCAAATCAGAACCAATTAAAATAATGTTTAGTTAAATGGTTAACCATTTCTAATGGACATTGATACTAATGTGACCACTTCAGTATCAGTATCACTGGTCTTTACCAAAATTCCTCTAGACTCCAACACTCATGTTTGCGCAAAACCTCAGCTAGACTGAGAACCTGTACTGGAGAATCTTTATAGATTATGGGTACAACTTCGGTTCTGGTCTCTTATGAGAAGAAGCTGGTTCAGTTACTGCTGATTGTAGTAACAGTCTTGGGCCCAAGCTTCATAGGGTGAAATTGGTTGAGAAAGATTCACCTAGATTGCCTCAACATTCTTAGATTGGAAAGCAGCTGCCTGAGTGAAGTCCTAATTAAATATCTGGAAGTTTTTCATGATGTTTCAATGACTATCAAAGGAGCCAAGGCCAAGTTGCACATTGGAGGAAGTGAGGACTGCAGATGCTGGAGATCAGAGCTGAAAATGTGTTGCTGGAAAAGCGCAGCAGGTCAGGTAGCATCCAAGGAACAGGAGAATCGACGTTTTGGGCATGAGCTCTTCTTCAGGAATGATTCCTGAAGAAGGGCTCATGCCCGAAATGTCGATTCTCCTGCTCCTTGGATGCTGCCTGACCTGCTGCGCTTTTCCAGCAACACATTTTCAACTTGCACATTGACCAGGAACCTGTTCCATGACTCTGCAAGGCCCACCCAGTGCCATTTACCTTATTGGCAAAAGTAGAGGCAGAAATCAGAAGGTTGGAAAGCGAAGAATCATTAAACCAGTCCAATGGGTCAATATGTCTTTGTGGGGATTTTAAATAAATGGTAAATGCTTTTCACAGCTGGATAAATACCCAATCCCTTGCAAAGAGGATTTATATGCAAATCTGGCAGAAAGATCAGTCCAAGTTTTGAAGGCAGGCTTAAAGAAACAGCCTGCAGCTTCACTGGATGCTGAAATGTCCCCGTTCCCGTTTGATCATAGGACCACACCTTATGCAACTACAACTATAGCTCCAGCAGAGTTTAACGGGGAGAAGACTCTACACCAGGTTAACTCTGATCTTACCGGACATGTGAAGGAGAGTGCAGTGGCATCAGGAAGGCCAATGCCAGACACAAGAGAGACAGTATACTTCAGCGGATGAAGTTTACTTAGGAACCATGGGAATAGCCCTGCACAGGTAAGAGGCATAATGTCAGGTCCAGTGAAGCACAAAGTTCAGTAGGTGTGATGGTCCTGAACAAGCACATGGACCATATGAAAGCTGCAAACTTACAAACAGTGCAACAGCAAAACGCGCCTAGCTCCTTGACTGTCTTTCTGACTGATCTGGAACCCATGGGCTCTCCCTATCCATCAAGCATGGAAGATACTTTGGAACCTGAGGTGGACATGGCAGAAGATGCCACCTCGGCACCTTTGCTGCCTGAAGAGGAGAATGAATTTCTTCCAAGACATTTGGAGCACAAAAGGCAAGCTGCTGTGTGTTATACGCCACCCGCATCAGAGGCAGAGTTGGAGGAACCTGACCTGATGCAGAAGGGCCTGAGGAAGAGCTACAAATAAAAAGAACTGACTTATGTCCTCAGGACCTAACGTTGGAGGGATATAATTATTGTAATGAGGTCCGCCAGGTGGACTTCATACTCTGGTCCAATCTGGGAGCCGTGGCTGACATATACAAACACAGTTAAAAATCACACAACACCAGGTGTGTTAAAAATCACACAACATCCAACAAGTTTACTTGGAAGCACTAGCTTTCAGAGCGCTTCCTGGTGATTGTGAAAAATAAGATCGTAAGACACAGAATTTATAGCAAAAGTTTACAGTATTGAAAAAGACCTCGATTTTTTGTTAAGTCTCTCACCTTTTAGAATGACTGTGTTGGTTTCAGTTCTTTCATATGTAAATCGCAAAACTTTTTTTATAAGTTACATTCTCAAGGAACTGTCACAATTGGTGTCATGTCAGCCCAGATAATGTATTGAAGGTGTTAGCTTCCTAAGTGAGGCTGTCTGTGCTACGATGGTCAGACTGATTCTAATCTAAAAAATGGATTTACAGAATCTTACATGGATTCATGGCGTTTTTGAGCAAAGTAAAATGTAATTCTGCAAGTACAAATTTTCCCACACCCTATCTGCATGTGGGTGTGTGTGTGTATGGCGGGGTGGGGGGGGGGGGATGATTATGAGTGTCTGTGAGAGAGTGTGTGTATGTGTGTGAGTGTGAGTGTAAAGGGGTTTAAGTCTGTTGAGAGGATGTGTGTGGGAGTGTATTTGTGAGTGTATGAGAGAGGGTCTGCGTGAATGTGTGTCTGTCTGTCTGTGTGTCTGTCTGTTTGTATGTGTAGTGCAATGGGGTCACCTGTAGTATGACATGAACCCAAGGTCCCAGTTGAGGCCATCCCCATGGATACTGAACTTGGCTATCAGCCTCTGCTCGGCCACTTTTCATTGTTGCCTGTCCCGAAATCCGCCTTGGAGAACAGTCACCCGAAGGTCCGAGGTCGAATGTCCCGGACCACTGAACTCTATAGACACACACACAGACAGACGGACGCACACAGACACTTCTACACACACATACACACTCTCCTAAAGACATAGACACACTCATGCAGACCCTCTCTCATGCATTTACACATACACTCCCTCTCACAGACTTAAAGCCCTTTACACTCACACATACAGACACTCTCTCACAGACACTCAAAACCCCCGCTCCCCCCCACCACACACACACATGCACACACTCACATGCACATACACATATAAGTTTGTGGGATGAATTTGTACTTGCAGAATTACATTTTACTTTGTTCAAAAACTCCATGAATCCATGTAAGATTCTGTAAATCCATTTTTTAGATTAGATTCAGTCTGACCATTGTGGCACAGACAGCCTCACACAGGGAGCTAACACCTTCAATACATTATCTGAGCCGACATGACACCAATTGTTAAAGTTCCTTGAGAATATAATATTTTAAAAAAGTTTTGCAACTTACATATAGAAGAACACCGGGCGGCATGGTGGCACAGTGGTTAGCACTGCTGCCTCACAGCGCCAGAGACCCGGGTTCAATTCCCGACTCAGGTGACTGACTGTGTGGAGTTTGCACATTCTCCCCGTGTCTGTGTGGGTTTCCTCTGGGTGCTCCGGTTTCCTCCCACAGTCCAAAGATGTGCAGGTCAGGTGAATTGGCCATGCTAAATTGCCCGTAGTGTTGGGTTAAAGGGGTAAATGTAGGGGCATGGGTGGGTTGCGCTTCGGCGGGTCGGTGTGGACTTGTTGGGCCGAAGGGCCTGTTTCCACACTGTAAGTAATCTAATCTAATCTAATCTAAACTGAAACCAACATGGTCACTCTAAAAGTTGAGAGACTTAACAAACAATCCAGGTCTTTTTCAATATGTAATTTCAGTTACATCATACTGTAAACTTTTGCTATAAATTCTGTCTTATAATCTTATTCTCCCCAATCACCTGATGAAGGAGCAGTGCTCCAAAAGCTAGTGCTTCCAAATAAACCTGTTGGATTATAACCTGGTGTTCTGTGATTTTTTTTACTTTGTACACCCCAGTCCAACACCAGCGTCTCCAAACAGGAGTGTCTGAGGTTCTGTTCACTCTGCGAGCTGGCTCTGAGGGAACTAGATCAACGTCAAGGACTCTAAACGATGATTTGGTGACAGGATATTGTGTTCTGTGGAGTTATTTCAGTGGGTAACTCACACATGCTCACCTTAATCACCAAGGAATACATACTCTTTAAAGATATGGATAACAATACACACGAGGAATAATGTTGCAAATCTCCAATCCTCTGGCACCATTCCCGTTTCTAAAGACGATCGAAAAATTATGGCCAGTACCTCTACAATTCCCCATCCTCCACACCTTACTTGCCTCAGAATTATTGGATGAATTTGATCCAATCCTAATAATGTCATGATTAAGTACCGCCAGCCTTTCTAATACCATCTCAAAGGCAATTTGTATTGAACAACCAATGTTGGCCTTGCAGCAACGCCTGTGTCCTATGAAAGAAACTTTAGTGATTCTTGTTTTTGGCAAACGCTCATTCACTGTGTCAAGTAAGTTCTCTTTCACAATGGCTTGCACTGTCCCCTTTCTTGGTAAAGACAGATACAAAATATTCAGTTAGTCCCTGAACAATAACTCTGCCTTATGTGTAAATTTCCTTTTGAGTCTCTAATGGTCCACCCCTCCTCTTACCAGTTTTTTAGTGTATATCTCTAGAAAATCTTTGAGTAGCCAAGAATTCCTTACTTTCATTGTTAAAGGACAGGTTGGAGGAGACAGATGTAGAGGTAAGAAGTGGTTTGAGCATGATTCAAAGATCATACAAGATCGTAGGAGCCCATGATCCCGAGACTGTGGGACAGTGAGCAGTTTTAGTTCATGAGAGTTGAACCTGATAAATAGTCCCACCAGATTTGTTGATGAATGGCTAAACTGCCCTGTCCCAGTCAAATCTGTACCCCTAGGACTTAAGTGAATGGAGATAAGGGCCATATTGGAAGCTGCAAGGCTGAGAGATATGGTTTTAATATGGACTCGGGACAGCAAAGGTGGAAATGAGAATCAATGAACACATCAGTAGCCGTAGAAATGTGATAGCGACTAAACATTTAGGAATTTAATAAACCTAAAATAAAACAAAGTTTTGCGGCTTCTGGAGGTCTTAAATGAAAACAAAGTGCAGGAAATATTCAGTAGATCTGGCAGCCTCTGTGGACAGAGAGATAGAATTAATGGTTTGGCTTGAATAACTCACAATTCCAAAGAAGATTAATACAGGCTATAAATGTTCCCTCTGTTTCTCCCTCCATAGACGTTACATGACCTGATGTTTTCCCAGTTTTTTTTCTTTTTATTGTCTTTATTATAGCATAAAAGAATCATTGAAGAGTTATCTAGACTCATATAGCTTGCTCTCTCCATGGATGCTGTCTGACCTGCTAGGATTTCCAGCATTTTTTTGTTTTCAAAAATCATTGGTTGACTGGGAGAGTTCTGGAGACTGTTATTGTCCAGGAGTGGATGCTGAAGCAAGTTTATTTCTGAAGAGGGCAAGAGACAGTGAGTGAAGAGCAGCAGAAGGAAGTGTTCAGATATTACCTTATCTATAAAGGGAGCTGTGAGACCCTACTCAGAATATTGCGTGTGCCCAATCAGCAAAGATAAGACATCAAATTGAGTCAAGTTTTTATTCAAGCCTCCTTTGCCAAACTAGGGCCTGCCATTCCAACAAATTGAACATTGTAAATATATGTTCAGTACACAAGAAGCAATTTTAACCTGCATGTGGTTTAGATCTGGATTGTGTCTCATTCAAGAATGTACTCTTGATAAGTAGAATACGGCAAGAATAAAAGCAACATTAAAATGGAATCCTGCTAGTTGACCCTCATCACTTTGTTCAAAAGAGGAGAACTGTAGTTAATGCTGAGTGAAGCATTTATCAAAAGCAGCACAAACAGCTCTTTTCTTAAAGAAAAAATGTTTCTTTCTGTGAAAAATGAGCCTCCTGCAGTGACAGCAGCATTCTGTTGCTGGTGATTTACTGGGAACTTCACTGCAGTGAGATCCCTCATAACCAGACTGCAAAAAGGGAGGAGGGTGACCCTGCATCTGGCAGCACTGATGGGAACCAGATGTTTCAATGCTGTGAGAGCCAAATTGTCAATGAGAAACCTTTCTCTCACACTCAGAACACGCAAGCCAGTCAGCAATGGCCCGCTTTCCCTCTAACCTCTCCCCATCCCTTTTGACTGCATATCATATCTCTACTTTTTAAAAATTTTATTATTATTGCTCATCTATTTAAGAAATCTACTGAATGATTATCCTTCAACTTTCAATATTCCACAAAACTCAACTTAATCCCCTAATTTTAGCAAAAGACATCCAAATTGTGTTGACAGTTTTGGTTGGAACTGTATGCATTTTGGGGAAAAAAACTAAATATGATATAAATTTCAGAAATAATTAACTCTTTTAATTCCCTGACATCTCACATATTTCAGTTCTACATGATATAAACTGGTGCATATAAATTACCATGCATTTATACCATCCAAACTGATTGTGACACAATATTAGTGACTCTGAAGTCAGTGTAGGAATAAAGCCTACATGGAATATGCTATGATAAGCATCCTCACCACTTCATTGCCATCTTGGGGTTGAAATTTACATTTGTGTTGCTACATTTCCATTGCCTCAATAGCACTGCAGTTGTGAGGTGCTGAGGAAACTCTAACTTTGACCCCCTACCTTTTTGTTTTGAAATGGACTGTAGTGTTTTCATTCATAGAGTCATAGAGATGTACAGCACGGAAACAGACCCTTCAGTCCAACCTGTCCATACCGACCAGATATCCCAACACAATCTAGTCCCACCTGCCAGCACCCGGCCCATATCCCTCCAAACACTTCCTATTCGTATACCCATCCAAATGCCTTTTAAATATTGCAATTGTACCAGCTTCCACCACTTCCTCTGGCAGCTCATTCTATACACGTACCACCCTCTGCATGAAAATGTTGCCCCATAGGTCTTTTATATCTTTTCCCTCTCACCCTAAACCTATGCCCTCTAGTTCTGGACTCACCAACCCCAGGGAAAAGACTTTGCATATTTACCCTATCCAAGCCCCTCATAATTTTGTAAACCTCTATCAGATCACCCCTCAGCCTCCGACACTCCAGGGAAAACAGCCCCAGCCTGTTTAGCCTCTCCCCATAGCTCAAATCCTCCAAACCTGGCAACATCCTTGTAAAGCTTTTCTGAACCTTTCAAGTTTCACAACATGTATTCGACAGGAAGGAGACCAGAATTGCACGCAATAGTCCAACAATGGCCTAACCAATGTCCTGTACAGCCACAACATGACCTCCCAACACCTGTACTCAATATTCTGACCAATAAAGGAAAGCATACCAAACGCCTTCTTCACTATCCTATCTACCTGCGACTCCACTTTCAAGGAGCTATGAACCTGCACTCCAAGGTCTCTTTGTTCAGCAACACTCCCTGGGACCTTACCATTACATCTATAAGTCCTGTTAAGATTTGCCTTTCCAAAATGCAGCACTTCGCATTTATCTGAATTAAGCTCCATCTGCCACTTCTCAGCCCATTGGCCCATCTGGTCAAGATCCTGTTGCAATCTGTGGTAACCCTCTTCGCTGTCCACTACACCTCCAATTTTGGTGTCATCTGCAAACTTACTAACTGCACCTCTTACTCTCGCATCCAAATCATTTATGTAAATGACAAAAACTAGAGGACCCAGCACAGATCCTTGTGGCACTCCACTGGTCACAGGCCTCCAGTCTGAAAAACAACTCTCCACCACCACACTCTGTCTTCTACCTTTGAGCCAGTTCTGTATCCAAATGGCTAGTTTTCCCTGTATTCCGAGAGATTTAACCTTGCTAATCAGTCTCCCAAGGGGAACCTTGTTGAACGCCTTACTGAAGTCCATATAAATCACATCTACTGTGCTGACCTCTTTGTTACTTCCTCAAAAAACTCAATCAAGTTTGTGAGACATGATTTCCCACTCACAAAACCACGTTGACTATCTCTAATCAGTCCTTGCCTTTCCAAATACATGTACATCCTGTCCCTCAGGATTCCCTCCAATAACTTGCCACCACCGAGGTCAGACTCACCAGTCTATAGTTCCCTGGCTTGTCTTTACCGTCCTTCTTAAACAGTGGCACCACATTAGCCAACCTCCAGTCTTCCGGCACCTCACCTGTGACTATCGATGATACAAATATCTCAGCAATAGGCCCAGCAAACACTTCTCTAGTTTCCCTTAGAGTTCTAGGGTACACCTGATCAGATTCTGGAGATTTATCCACTTTTATGCGTTTCAAGACATCCAACACTTCCTCCTCTGTAATATGGACATTTTGCAAGATGTCACCATCTATTTCCCTGCAGTTTATATCTTCCATATTCTTTTCCACTGTAAATATTGATGCAAAATACTCATTTAGTATCTCCCCAATTTTCTGCGGCTCCACACAAAGGGCGCCTTGCTGATCCTTGAGGTGCCCTATTCTCTCCCTAGTTACCCTTTTGTACTTAATGTATTTGTAAACACTCTTTGGATTCTCCTTAATTCTATTTGCCAAAGCTACCTTATGTCCCCTTTTTGCCCTCCTCATTTCCCACTTAAGTATACTCCTACTTCTTTTATACTCTTCTAAGGATTCACTCGATCTATCCTGTCTATACCTTTCATATGCTTCCTTCTTTTTTTTAACCAAATCCTAAATTTCTTTAGTCATCCAGCATTCCCTATAGCTACCCTATAGCTTTCACCCTGACAGGAACATACTTTCTCTGGATTCTCGTTATCTCATTTCTGAAGGCTTCCCATTTTCCAGCCGTCCCTTTACCTGCGAACATCTGCCCCCAATCAGCTTTCAAAAGTCCTTGCCTAATACCATCAAAATTGGCCTTTCTCCAATTTAGAACTTCAACTTTTAGATCTGGTCTATCTTTTTCCATCACTATTTTAACTCTAATAGAATTATGGTCGCTGGCCCCAAAGTGCTCCCCCACAGACACCTCAGTCACCTGCCCTGCCTTATTTCCCAAGAGTAGGTCAAGTTTTGCACCTTCTCCAGTAGGTACATACACACACTGAATCCTGCAGCCTTCTGAGACTGTACTGGTTTTCAAGTGGAATTGGAATATTATGACTGGATGTGCCTCTGATTTCAAGTCTTAGTTCCTCCTCAAACTCCTAGGATCCTCAAAGTGCTAGGAAAAGCATAAGGATTGATTACCTCAAAGATTAGCTGTAAATACAGAGTCACAAATCCGTTTTGGTCTGTAGAACTGCATAGTTATTTTTAAGAACCAGTTTATATCATGTACAGCTTAAATATGTGAGATGTCTAGGAATTCAGAGTTAAGTATCTCTGAAACCTATGTTATAATTTGCTTTCTTTTGCCCAAATTGAACAATGAAGCACAGGAGGAAACCATTCAGTTCATCATGGCTGGTCCAGCTCATTGCTAAAGCTACCCAGTTATTCTCAATGCCTTGATATTTCATCATCACTGATAGCTATGTACATTAATGCAATCACAGGTGCATGTGTGTCTGGGCTTCAATTGAGCAATTTAGATGTACAATAGGATACTATCCTCAACATGTCATGCTGTAAGAATATACAGTTCAGTAAGATGGAAACTGAGAACTGTAACCATGCCTCTTAAAGGTATATCTTATATCTGCTGCAAGACACACTCAAACAACAATCACCCTTCAAGTATTCTCCCAATTGTCTTTTAAATATTATTATTGGATCCACTGTCAAAAAGCTTCCAAAAACCCCATTCCAATTCACAACGACTTGCTGTGTAAAAAAATGTTTCATTATGTCACGTCTGATTTATGGCCAAACATCTTATATATTTGTCCTGGTAGTTACAAATGCTTCTGATTTACTCTTGAAAAGCTGTTTGAACACCCCTAACAAATCTTCTAATTTTGTCTGCTCTAAGGTGAAAACCCTTAATTTTACCACACAACTGATGTCGATCATCCTTGTTTCCATTCTAATCAATCTTGTCTCCAAGACAGACTCCTTAAACTGACACACGTAAACTGACCCACTTTGACCACAATATTCCAGATGACACCTCAGTATTTTGTAAAGCATTTTAAAGGTTTAGTATAACTTCATTATTTTGTACTCTAATCACTTGAGCTCATTCTTCTTGCTCTCAAATCCAAGTCCAAATACTGTGGCCCAGTATCCTTTATAAATAAGCATGTCATTGGCCTCACAGGCACGAATGTCTTCCTGACAAGTACAAGCCCTCTCTGCTGAGAAATGAGAGTGGCCAAGATCCAGGGATAGCTAAATATTCCTTAAGAGCAACAAGGCTCTGTTGTGTTCTTGTGCACACTCTATGAATTTTGTCAGGTTTGGAGGGTTTGAGCTATAGGAAGAGGTGAATAGGCTGGGGCTGTTTTCCCAATTGTGTCAGAGGGTGAGGGGTGACCTTACAGAAGTTTATAAAATCATGAGGGGCATGGATAGGGTGAATAGACAAGATCTTTTCTCTGGGTTGAGGGAGTTCACAACTAGAGGGTATAGGCTTAGAGTGAGAGGGGAAAAATTTAAAAGGGACCTAAGGGGAAACTTTTTCATGCAAAGGGTGGTGCGCGTATGGAATGAGCTGCCAGAGGAAGTGATGGAGCTGGTACAATTGCAATAGTGGGCGGCACGGTGGCACAGTGGTTAGCACTGCTGCCTCACAGTGCCGGAGACCCGGGTTCAATTCCTGCCTCAGGCTGACTGTGTGGAGTTTGCATATTCTCCCCGTGTCTGCGTGGGTTTCCTCCGGGTGCTCCGGTTTCCTCCCACAGTCCAAAGATGTGCAGGTCAGGTGAACTGGCCATGCTAAATTGCCCGTAGTGTTAGGTAAGGGGTAAATGTAGGGGTATGGGTGGGTTGCGCTTCGGCAGGTCGGTGTGAACTTGTTGGGCTGAAGGGCCTGTTTCCACACTGTAATGTAATCTAATCTAATCTAATCTAAAAGGCATCTGGATGGGTAAATGAATAGGAGGGGCTTAGAGAGATATGGGCCATGTGCTAGCAAATGGGACTCGATTAATTTAGGATATCTGGTTAGCATGGACGAGGTGGATCGAAGGGTCTGTTTGCATACTCAGCATCTCTATGACTTTATGACTCTAATCATAGTTAAAACTGAAGTTTCATTGAGAAAGAATGAGTATCCACCTTTCACTATTATCCACATATTAATGAATGTTCTTACTGGTTTATTGGCTCAGATCTTGCAGTAGTAATGACAGTGAAACTGTCAGTGTTTATCATCATTACTTCTCTGGAAGTGAACACAAATTCTGGAGTCCGTACACGTGCAATTAAGAAATTCTGAAATTGAAAAGTTTCTGTCAATGATTCTACACTTCCCCGTCGGTTCACTGTTGCAAACCACTCTGTTCTAATTAAATAAAAATCACTAAACTGCTGAGAAATTGCCCTTTCACACTGTTTGGTCTCCCTGCTGGCCAGAGAAGCACTTGACTTGATGCCAGATTCAAAGTGGCTTTGGGAAATTAGAAATCACTGTAGAGATTACAAGATCTTTGTGAACAGCTTTTTGGTTCCAGCAAGAAGTGCTACTGACCACAAAATCCAAATCATTAAGTTTTAATCAGCGACTGAATGCTTTGAATACAAGCTTACTATACTATAGATTCTATAATAGTGAGACATTCCCCACTCCTGATGGACTCCTTGATAATGGCACAGCCCAGCTGAGTCTGAAGGGCCCAGATTAGATTCCCAGTCTGCACTGAGTTGGTTAACCTCATGCAGGGCAGCAGTAGGATTTCCTGCCTCACATTGTGAGGATGGAGGGGCAATGAGTCATGACTGTTATTGCTGACTGTTGTCTTGTGTGTCCCACTTGATAAATACATGTATGTGGATGCTCATTGAATTTAAAAAGACGGTTTAATTGCTCTTCGGTTGAATTTCCTGCTGATGTTTTAGGTTTTCCTGCTTAATCTTAGACTGGAGAATGAGTTCAAATCAGGTATTGAGCATAGCAACATCCTACTGTCTCACCTTTATATTCCTCCTGCCACTCCTGCAATGATGGAGTGAATCCTAGTGTCATCCCTAACTCTTACCAACAGGGAGAAAAAATAGGACATCAGTGGACGATTCAAAAGCTCATTTTGCAGGTCAGGCTCAGCATTGTTCACTTTTCAATTCCAACTGAGTTTCAGATCTTTATGTCACGAACCACAGCAAGCTGGATCTCTTACCTCTCTCTAAGTTTCTGGCACCATTCCTGCTGTACTGCTGGCATTTCTGCCCAAATTTGGGGAATCTACTTCTATGGCGGGGCTCCCAGGAACCCACCATGCACAGCCACTGAATTGCAGCTATAGAAAGCCATAATCACACCACAGTGGGCATCCTGAATAGAAAGGACATCATAACCAATGAATTTCACAACCACTGGAGATCCCAAAGCATCTCACAGTCAATGAAAGACATTCAAAGTGTATTGATGTTTCTAATACAAGAAATGCAACTGCCAGGTTCTGAACAGCAAACTTCCACAAAGAGCCCTGTGATATTGACCAGAAAATCTTGTTTGGAGCAGTGATTGAGGGATTAATATCATCCAGGACACCATGGATAAATCCTCTGTTCATATTCATGGAGTTATATACCATAGAAGCAGTCCCTTTAGCCTACCATGTCTAAGCCGAACAACCAACACCAAAATACACTAATCCCATTTACCTGCAGCTGGTCCATAACCCATTTTGCCTTAACATTTTAAGTGCTCATTCCGACGTATCTTAAATGTTGTGAAAGTACCTGCCTCCATCAACACCTGAGGCAGCATGTTCCATGTTTCAACCACCTTCTGTGTGAATTTTGTTTTAACAGTGGTTTCTCTAAAACCACTTGCTCCTCACCTTAAGGGACAAGTGCTCTACACATTTAAAAGCAAATGGACATATTAGTGATAGACAGCATGGCTTTGAGTGGAGCAAATCTGCCTCATGAATTGATTGAGTCTTTGAGGAGGTGACAAAGATGATTAATGAGAGAAAAGTAGTTGATGTTGTCTATATGAACTGCAGTAAAGCCTTTGACAAGGTCTCTCAGGCAGATTGGTACAAAAGGTGACGTCAAATGGTATCGAGGTGAGCTAGTAAGATGGATACAGAACTGAATTAGTTATAGCAGTCAGAGGGTCACAGTCGAAGAGTTCTTTTTGAAATGGGAGGCTGTGACTAGTGGTGTTCCACAGGGATCAGTGCTGGGACTTCTGCTGTTCATGGTCTACGTAAATGATGTGGAAGAAAAATGTGGCTGGTTCAATTAGTAAGTTTGTGGATGATACAATGATTGATGGAGTTGCGGATAGTGAGGTAGATTGTCAGAGGATAAGCAGGATATAGATCAGTTGGAGGCATGGGCAGAAAAATGACAGATGGAGTTTAATCCGGACGAATGTGAGGTGATGCATTTTGGAAGGTCAAGTGCAGTTGGAAATTACACAGTGAATGATAGAACCCAAAGGAGCATCAATATGCAGAGGGATCTGGGTGTGCAGGTCCACAGATCACTGAAGGTGGCAGCACAGGTAGATAAAGGAGTCTTCATTGGAAGGGGCATTGAGTGTAAGGATGGATAAGTTATGCTGCAGCTCCATAGAACTTTAGTTAGGTAACATTTGCAATATTGTGTACAGTTCTGATCACCACACTACCAGAAGGATGTGGATGCTTTGGAGAGGGTACAGAAAAGGTTTACCAGGATGCTGCCTGGTATGGGGGATTTTAGCTATGAAGAAAGGTTGGATAGACTGGGTTGGTTTTCATTGGGATGCAGGAGGTTGAGTGGCGACCTGATAGAATTTTGTAAGATTGTGAATGGCATGGATAGAGTGGAAAGTATGAGGCTCTTTCCTAGGTTGGAGGAGTCAATTACATGGGGACAAAGATTTAAGGTATGAGGGGGAATGTTTAAAAGAGATGAGCAAGGCATGTGTTTCAAACGAAGGGTGGTAAGTGCCTGGAATGCACTACCAGAAAAGATGTTGGAAGCAGACACATTAGTAGAATTCAAAAAACACCTGGATGAATACATGAATATCCCTCTAGGAAGGGAATAGAGAGATACGGATCCTGTAAGTGAAGACAGTTTTAGTACGAAAGGGCATAATGTGTTGGTGCAGGCTTGGAGGGCCGAAGGGCCTGTTCTTGTGCTGTATTGTTGTTTGTTCTATGTTCTTTAAATTTATGCCCTCTGATCTTAGATGCATCTGCTATTGGGAAGAAATCCTAAGTCCTTCTCTAACAATACGTCTCAAATTTTATATACCTCAATTAGATCCCCATTAATACCGTCTGTTTGAGGGAAAACAAACTGAGCCTATCCAGTATCTCCTCATAACTGAGACCTTTCATCGTAGGCAACATCCTGGTGAATTTTCTCTGCACCCTGTCCAGTGCAGTTCTGTCCTTTCAATATTGTGGCAACCAAAACTGCACACAGTATTCTGTCTGTAGCCTATAAAGCTGTTACAAAACTTCCTTGCTTCTATATTCTATGCCCCAGCTAATGAAGGCAAGCATCTGTATGCCTTCTTTACCATCCTATCTTTCTGTGCTGACACCCTCAATAATTTATGGACGGGTTTATTCTTTGTTCCTCAATACTCCCTCGGGACCTATCATTTATTGTATATGTCCTTTCCTTATTAGGTCCCCCCCCAAAGTGCACCACCGTATATTTATCAGGGTTAAATTCCATCTGCCATTATTCTGCCAAATTTACAAGCTGATCAATATCAGACTGCAGCCTGATATCATGCTCCTCACTATCAACAACACTACCAACTTTCATATCATTTGCAAAATTACTAATTATTCCTTCTAAATTCACATCTAAGTCATCATAACAAACATCAAAGGTCCAGAACCAATCCCGGTGTTACACCACTGGTTACAGCCTGCTAATCACAAATATAACTCTCCACCATTACCCTGTGCCTCCCATTTACAAGGCAATTTTAGGTGGAATATGCCAACATGTCTTGGATCCCATGGGTTCTTACTTCTTCGAACAGCCTTCCGCGTGGAACATTTTCAGCAGCCTTACTGAAGTCTATGTAAAACACATTAACTGTGGTACCCTCATCAATATAGTTAGTCATCTTTTCAAAAAAACTCAGCCAGTTAAGTAGTAGTCAGTTGGGATCTCCCAGTATCAACCTGTGCTGACTGTTCCTGATCAATCCTGCCCTTCCAAGTATTGATTAATCTTGTCCCGCAGAATATTTTTCAATACTTTCTCTCCCACTGATGTCAGATTATCTGATCTGTCATTGCTGACTTGTCCCTGCAGCCCTTCTTGAACAAAGGAACCACATTAGCTATCGATCAGTCATCTTGCACTTCACCTATGGCCAGCAAAATATTAAATATCTCCCCCAGGGTGCTAGAAATCTCCTCCCTTGTCTCCAATAGCAACCTGGGATACGTTTCATCAGGACCTGAGGATTGATGCACCTATATACCCATTAAAACATCTAATATCTTCTCTACATTAATCTTAAGGTATCTAGAACCCCACCATCCCAACTGAAATCCTGGCTACAAGCCAAGCTTGTTCTTTTATGAATAAAGATGAAAAATATTAATTTCGTACCTCACCAATTTCCACTGCTCTACACAGAAATTGCCCTTTTGGTCTCTAATAGGCCTCACCCTATCTATGGTAATCCTTTTATTTTTAATATACTTACAAAAAGTCTTGTGGTTTTTCTTGATCCCACCTGTCAAAGATGTTTTGTGGCTCCTCTTTGCCCTCCTAATTTCTTTTTTAAGCACTCCCCTGGACTGTCTATACTTTTGAACAGCCTCCCCTATTTTGAATGCACTGTACATGACATATGCTTCCTTCTTTTTCCTTACCAAACTCTCACTATCCCTTGACGTCCAGCGTTCTCTTTCCTTTACTCTTAGAAGAACTCACTAGCCCTACGTTTTCACAATAATCCTTTTAAAAGACTTCTACTTTCCAAATGTAGATTTACCTGCAAAGCTGCTCCCAGCCCATATTTATCAGATTTTGTCTAAGGTATTGAAATCAGCCTTACCCCAGTTTAGAAACTTAATTTATGCACTACCTTTATCTTTTTCCAAAAAGACTTTGAAACATGCAGAGTTATGGTCACTACCCCTAAAACGCTCACCCACTGAAACTTCAACCACTTGACTGATTTTGGACCTTAGAATTAGGTCTATCACTGCCCCCTTACCAGTAGAACTATCTATGTACTGGCACTAAAAGCTGCCCTGGATGCTCTTTAAAAATTCCACTCCACCTGATTCTTTCATACTGAGTGATCCAGTTAATAAGGGAGAAGTTGCAGTCTCTGACAACTTTAACCCTGTTTCTCTCACAGCTACCCACTCCTGTATCTCCCCCTGACTATTGGGAGACCTATAATAAAATCCCATCAAAGTAATTGCCCCTTTTTTCATTTCTAAGCTCTACCCAGACAGCCTCATTTGAAGAACATTCTGCAAGATCCTCCATCATTGCCAAAGCGGTAGTTCCCTTTATCAATAATGCAATGACCCCACCTCTCTTATTTCCCCCAGCTACCCTGCCTAAAATCTCCATACCCTGGAGTGTTGAGCCACCAGTCCTGACCTGCCTTCAACCATTTCTCAGTGATTGCAACAATATCATATTCCTATGTGCTGATCCATCCTCTAACTTCACTTGCCTTACCAGTCAAGCTCCTAGTATTAAAATAGATACAATTTAGCTTTCTTGACTTCCATGTGCCTTATCCAATTCATGCCACCTCCGCTTACTATGATGACCTAGCATACCTTCTATATCTGATTGGACCTTGCTCCCGACATTATGTCTCCCTGGGATACCTCTCAACATGATTTTGTCTTCCACCCCCTGCCAAATCAATTTAAAACCTCTCCATCTACACACCAAACTCCCAGCAAGGATATTGAACCCATTCTACATCAGGTGTGACCCGTCCAGGTCCCACCCACCCCAGAAGGTGTCCCAATCATCCAAGAATCTCAAGCTCTCCCTCTCATACCATCCCATTAGCCGTGCGCCTATCTGACCTATCTTCATATTCCTATACTCGATAGCACATGACCCTGGAAGTTACTCAAGGATTACAACCTCAGCAGTATTCCTCTTTAATCTGCTACCTAACTCTAACTTCCTGTTGTAGGACCTCATACTTTTTTACCCATGTTGTTGGTACCAATATGTAACATGACTGCTGGTTGTTTACCCTTTCTCTTCAGAATGCCTTGCCGTAGATCTATGCCATCCCTGACCCTGGAACCAAAGAGGCGCCATACCATTCAGGGGTCTTGTTTGCTGCCACAGAGCTGCCTGTCAGTTCCCTTTACAATTGAGTCCCCCATCACTAAAACTTTCCCAGTCCTATCCCTCCCCTGCCGTGCAGCAGAGCCAGCTATGGTGCCACTCGCTTGGCAGTTGCTGCTTTCACATGACAGTCCATCTCCCCCCAACTATAACCAACATGGACTATCTCTTTGAGTGGGGAGTGACCACAGGAGACTATCTGCCCACACTTACTCATCTGCCTGGTGGTCACCCAACTCGTTTCTCTCTGTGTATCCCTTACTGGTGGTATGACCAGCTCACTAAACCTGCTATCCATGACATTCGCAGCCTCATCCATGTTCCATAGTGAGTCCATCTGCAACTCCAGGCATTCCATATAATAAATCCGGAGCTGCAGCTGAACACACTTCCTGTATACATGGTCACCATGGAGACTGGAAGTGTGCCTAATTCCCACATATTGCAGGATTAATATTCCATGGGGCTGAGTTCTGTTGCCATTGTGAATTTTATCAACTACAGACAATTAACTAGGAACAAATATTACTCAACCTTATCCAATATTCACCAAATCAGATTTCTCTTTGTCTGTCTTTTTATTTCTAACAAATTACAAATAAGATCTTTATACTCTCTCCCTGCTGGTATTACTCACACGGTCTCTAAAACTGGTTACTGAGCAGCCAATCCAATTGACCAACATTGCTTTTTGAATCAGGATGTCATTTCCAGAATTCTTCCCCTAGATTCAACTCCACTCCGTCTCCCTCTCTCACTCCGACTTAACTCAATCCTCTTTCTTTCCCTCTCCCTCTCTCATTCCAAACTGAGCTCAATCCTCTTCCTCTCTCTCTTTTTCTCCCACACTGACTGAGCTCGATCTGCTCCTCTCATAGAGTCATACAGTCATACATCACAGAGCCACACCATGTCCATGTGGAATAAAATGTGCATTCATGTGAACCCAATTTCCCTGTACTTGGCCCATACCCTTCTAAACATTTCTTGTCCATGTATTTGTCAGCCTCAAAGAATCCTTATGTCTCATCTCCTTGTGCACTCCAGATTTTCTCCTCAGGCTGCCCTGCTAACCCTCATTGTAATGCTGCAGCAAGGACACTGAGCACTGTGAGACACAGTCCCAGTTCATGGACTGGACTAGTCCAGTCTTAGAAGTGGATTTGAAGCATTAATTCAGATTTCACACCACAGATGCTGCCAGACCTGCTGAGATTTTTGTCTCTGATTTCCAGCACCTGCATTTCTTTTGGTTTTCTTACTTAGTGTATCTACAGTCTAGTCACTCATTCCTATAGCATACAGTAATTGAGCTTTCCTATACGCCATAGCATTCCTGCCTTGCATTGCCTTGCCTTCTATTTTTTTCCATTTTACCCCTCAACCAGAGTCACCAGGCTCACAGTTCTCATGTAGTGCCATGTCATTTTTCACAGACAGAAAGCCAGGAAGATGCTCATGTTTGTCAATAGTTCTCAGTCATGTCAAGTGAGATAGCCTTTGAACAGAGAGCCCTGGCACAGTGAGTCAGAATACAGGAAGGAGATAGAGTGCTTGGTGTTGCAGTGCAATAATAGCAATCTCTCTTTAAATGTTGGCAAAACAAAATAACTGATTGTTGACTTCAGAAAGAAAGAACGAGAGCATGACCCCATCTACATCAGTAGAGCTGAGATGGAGAGGGTTGAGAGGGTCACATTCCTTGGAGTGAGAACAACCAATGATCTGTCCTGGACCACTCAAGTAGATACGATGGTCAAGAATGCACAGCAACGCCTCTTTTTCCTCAGGTGGCTTAGGAAATTCAGCATGTCCATACCGACCCTCACCACTTTTACAGATGCATCATAGAAAGCATAGAATCCAAGAGCATAACAGTCTGGTATAGCAACTGCTCTACCCAGGACTGTAAGAAGCTACAGAAGGTTGTGTGCACAGCCCAGATCATCATGGAAGTGAACTTCCCATCCATGGACTCCATTTACACTTCTCGTTGCCACGGAAAGGTTGCCGATATCTTCAAAGACCCCTACCCATCCTGATAATGCTCTCTTCCAATCTCTCCCATCAGGCAGAAGACACAGAAGCTTGAACTCATGTATCTATAGGGTCAAGAACAGCTTGATCCCTGCGGTTATCAGACTGCTGAATGAACCTCTCTAACTTCAAATAGAGTTGATCTTGCTTTGCACACCTCCTGTGCAGCTGTAACCTTATAACCAGGTGCACAACCCCCTTTTAAAGGTTATGCATGGGCTCAAAGAATACTGATCCATTCCTGGATATCCCAATATGGAAGGATTGTTCAGGAATGGCAGATGATAAGATGAAGTTGGAACCAGAAGAGAAGGATGCCATTAGGGCAAGCTAGAGATTTAATGAGTTGAGTTTGTTAAGGTATGGTGAGAAAACTCACTGGACTTTATTGTGAAAATCCCTCCAAAAAACACAATGTAACTGGCACTTAGTCAAAAAAAAAATTCAGCCCTTGGTTTAAAATTGTATCCAGTCCCCTTTGACAGTGCAACTCCCTGAGTCTTGTACTGAAGCAACAGCCTTTGTTCTTCTGCTCGAGTCTAGAGTGGGATTTATACATTCAACCTTCTGGGTCAGAGGAAAGATTGCTACCTATACAGGTGAAGTGGGGACTACAGATGCTGGAAATTAGAGTTGAGAGTGTGGCGCTGGGAAAACACAGAAGGTCAGGCAGCATCCGAGGAGCAGGAAAGTCGACGTTTTGGGTAGAAGTCTGAAGCCGAAAGCTTCAATTCCTGATGCAGGGCTTTTGCCCGAAACTTCAATTCTCCTGCTCCTCCGATGTTGCCTGACCTGCTGTGTTTTCCCAATGCCACACTCTCAACTTGCTACCTATTCAGTCATACCTAACACTTAAAGGTTATCTTAAAATTGCTTTTTGTGGAATGTGGCCACCATTGGCAAGCACAGTATTCATTGCCAAACCCCAATTTCTCTTGAATTGAGTGGCTTGGCTCAGTCATCTTTGAGAGCAGTTAAGGGTCAACCACACTTTTTTTTAGATTAGATTACATACAGTGTGGAAACAGGCCCTTCGGCCCAACAAGTCCACACCGACCCTCCGAAGAGCAACCCACCCAGACCCATTCCCCTACATTTACCCCTTCACTTAACACTATGGGTAATTTAACATGGCCAATTCATCTAACCTGCACATCTTTGTGACTGTGGGAGGAAACTGGAGCACCCGAAGGAAACCCACGCTGACACGGAGAGAATGTGCAAACTCCACACAGGCATTTGCCTGAGGCGGGAATTGAACCCGGGTCCCTGGCGCTGTGAGGCAGCAGTGCTAACCATTGTGCCACTGTGCCACCCCACAGACCCACTTCTGTGGGTCTGGAATTAAATGTAGGCTAGATCAAGTAAGGATGGCAGTTTTTCTTTCTATAAGGGATATCAGTGGACAAGAAGGATTTTTTAACATAAGCAGTGATGTTTTCATGGCACTGTTACTGAGAATCATATATTCGAGCTTAATCTTTTAAAGGAGTTATAAAAAAAAAACAACCATCTGGCTCCAATTGTAGAATAAGTGCCTGGATGACAACTGATGACTGCTCATGAAACAGTATTTTCAATGTTAACACTTTCCTAGGGATGGTCATTGAGCTCATCACATTTACAACTTTATCTTTTTTTTCAATATGAGTCTAACCTTTTCTCCGGCTCAACCAACATTTGATATTTGATGAGTTGGAAATGAAAGAATGGAGGAATGGAGTGGCAATTGAGATGAAAGAACCTCATAATGTTCAGGGATCCTTGAAAACCATGACAGTGGATGTCTTGAGGTAGATATGTCCTCCTTAGAAGAAATGAGCAGATACAGGTCTCTCCAATAGTTGAGACCATGTCATTCATGAACCCTGTCCAGAAGTGAAAATTATTTTTTAACACATGGAACTAACAAAAATAAATCAGAGGTTGTTTAATTCCTCTAGTCGAGGAGCAGTGAGCAGAATCGTCCTTTGGAATCTTCAACTGTAGACAGTTGGACTTTAACTATAATCTCACACAAAGACATCTGGCGAGGAAGGTTACAACTTAGATGGGATGGAATTTTCCATGATGTAATCAAAGACTTAGAACACTTCGGCAGAAAGGCAAGAATGTCATCGGTCAAAGACCAGGCTGGAGTCTCAGTGGGAATTTCAGCTTTCATTTTATCGTATTTACAATATTGAAATAGGGTCTCTCAGTTCAGTAGAATTGCACTGGTGTTTTTGTTCCATAAAACATTACTTCAATTTGTTTCTTTTACCAATATATCCTTCTATTCCTTTCTCCCTCATGTCCTTATATAGCTGCAACCATGTTATTCTTAACTCCTCCTTGTAGGAGCAAATTCTACATTTTAACTATTCTCTGAACAGTAACCTTTCTCCTGAATTCATTGTTGAGCTTATTGGTGACTATCTTAGAATCATGGTCAGTAGTTCTGGTTTCCTCCTCAAGTGGAAACATCTTCTGTACAACTGCCCTATTAAAAGCCATCATTTTAAAGACCTTTTCAAATCACCTCACCGCTTTCATTCTATTCAATATTCCCGGATAGTACATAGAGTCATAGAGATGTACAGCACGGAAAGACACCCTTCAGTCGAACTCATTTTGCCAACCAGATATCCTACCCTAATCTAGTCCCATTTGCCAGCATTTGGCCCATATCCATCTAAACCCTTCCTAATCATATACCCATCCAGATGTCATTAAAATGTTGCAATTATACTAGTCTCCACCACTTCCTCTGACAGATCCTTCCATACATGCACCATGCTCTGTGTGAAAATGTTGCCCTTTAGGTGCCTTTTAAATTCCCTCAGTTATCTGCAGTATGTCTTTACTTCATTTTCATCAGTGCCCTTTTAGTAATATGAAAATCAGAACTGTGCTAAGTATTTGGAGTGTGAGTTATTCAGAATTCTTCATAAATGTAACAAATTTCCTTGACAATTAATTGCATTTTATCCATTTGAGGATATGTGGATTAGTTGTCAATCAGATGGCATTGATCTTGCAGTGGATTTGAAGCACCAACCTGACCATAGGGATTGGATCTCAACTAGACATTTGACCAGCTTCATTCAGGGCATTTATCCTTGAAATCTCATTGAATAAGGGGAGTGGGGGGATGAGGTTTGGTGGTGGGACTGGGGTAATAGCAATAAAGCTCAATGAGGATTGGTACATTTTTTTTTCCCCAAATATGAACAAAGATTTACATACTAGAGTTATTCTGTTCCTCAATCAAGATTTCAACATCTGACAACTAGTGCATTAATATCTGACTGGAAATCTCTAATCAACCAAAAGAAATATACCGCTGAGGCCAAACGCCAGCTCGCAGATACCTCCTCCTACTGCCCCCTTGACCATGACCCCACCCCCCACCACCAAACCATCATCTCCCAGACCGTCCATAACCTCATCACCTCGGGGGATCTCCCATCCACCGCCTCCAACCTCATAGTCCCACAACCCCGCACCTCCCGCTTCTACCTCCTGCCCAAAATCCACAAACCTGACTGCCCCGGCCGACCCATTGTCCCCGCCTGCTCCTGCCCCACCGAACTCATCTCCGCATACCTTGACACCGTCCTGTCCCCCTTAGTCCAAGAACTCCCCACCTACGTTCAGGACACCACCCATGCCCTCCACCTGCGCCATGATTTTCGCTTCCCCGGTCCCCAACGCCTTACTTTCACCATGGACATCCAGTCCCTGTACACCTCCATCCCCCATCACGAAGGACTCAAAGCCCTCCATTTCTTTCTTTCCCGCCGTACCAACCAGTACCCTTCCACAGACACCCTCCTTCGACTGACTGAACTGGCCCTCACCCTGAACAACTTCTCTTTCCAATCCTCCCACTTCCTCCAAACCAAAGGAGTAGCCATGGGCACCCGCATGGGCCCCAGCTATGCCTGCCTCTTCGTAAGATATGTGGATCAGTCCATCTTTCGCAACTACACTGGCCCCACCCCCCACCTTTTCCTCCGCGACATCGATGACTGTATCGGCGCC
>NC_057744.1:36162944-36192539 GCF_004010195.1 Chiloscyllium plagiosum | reverse complement strand
AGGCGGTGCTGAGTTCGATGGATTTGACTGAGACAAGGTATTTCCCCTCCCCCCACCTTGTCTCAGTATAATCCATCGAATTCAGCACCGCCTTCCTAACCTGCAATCTTCTTCCCGACCTCTCCGCCCCCACCCCCGTCTGACCTATCACCCTCACCTTGACCTCTTTCCACCTATCACATTTCCGACGCCCCTCCCCCAAGTCCCTCCTCCCTACCTTTTATCTTAGCCTGCTGGACCAACTTTCCTCATTCCTGAAGAAGGGCTAATGCCCGAAACGTCGATTCTCCTGTTCCCTAGATGCTGCCTGACCTGCTGCGCTTTTCCAGCAACACATTTCCATCAAAAGAAATATAACTCAAGAAGACAACATGCTTTCTCTAAAAGATACTAGTTTTAACATTCCACAGGTCTGACAGCTTGCAGTTATTGGGTAAATGTTTATTTAGTCCAAAACTAAATTTAATTTGTATTTTGTTGACATTAAATTTAAATCTATAATTTAAAATCTGTAGTTGCTAGATTTAATTAGAATTCTCTTTTAAGGGTGAAAGAGCAATTTAATCAAGAAACATCTGAAAGTGGATTCTCATTATTTGAGTCTGCTAGATCTTTTGTGGTTCAGAGCATATAAAATTAGCCAACTTAGTACAACATACAACTTAAGTGAAAATTACAATAGAGTATTGGAGTTAAGCACATCAGGAAGTTAAGCAGAATGAAGGATAGTGATGATTTGTTGCTTTTGCTATTGGATTAATGTTTTTAACCTCTAAGAATTAATTCTTACTCTGTTACAGAAGAAGTTAGTTATTTGGTGAGGGTTTATTCTATTCACAAGGTTCAAAGTAATTCATCTGGTGGTAAAACCTAACTAAACATAAAATTGAATATAACAATTGAATATTTCCTGAAAACACAATTAAAGATGACAGTATAGGTAATACGTCACAGTGCAACATGTGAAAGATCTTGGATGCAAGTTTAGTCAAGGGTGTATAGGGCGGAATTGTGGCTCAGTGGTTAGCTAACCATGGATTCCCCAATGACTAAAGCTCTGCTCCTATTCTCCCTTTCCCTCTGAGCAACAGAGACATACTCTGTGCCAGAGACCTGTACCCAATGGCTTACCCCTGGGAGGGCGTCCCCAACAGTATCCAAAATGGTATACTTGTTGTTGAGGGGAACAACTACAGGAGATACCTGCACTGCCTGCTAGTTCCCTTTCCTACCCCTGACAGTAACCCAACTACCTTCTTAATGTGGCTGTGGAGTAACTATCTCCCTGTAACTCCTCTCAATAATCCCCACCACCTCCTGAATGATCCGAAGTTCATCCAGCTCCAGCTCCAGTTCCCTAACACAGTTCTCACACGTTAGCTCCTAACAAGGAGCTGAAATGCTCCTCACCCCCATTTTCCTGCCTTCTACCCATATCCCTTCACCTCATGATGAACTAAAAATCTGTCTAACTTCTTCTTAAATTTACTCACTGTCCCAGCATCTACCACACTTTGAGTAGATGCGAATTCCACAAATTCACATCCTTTGGGTGAAGTAATTTCTCCTTAACGCTGTTTTAAATGTGCTAGTCCTGATCCTAAAGCTATGATCTCGTGACCTAGAATGCCCCACAAGAGGAAGCATCCACTCCACATCTATTTTATTCACACCTTTTATCATCTTCAATACCTCAATTTGATCTCCCCTTTTTCTTCTAAATTTCAGAGAGTTTAGGCCTAAGCAGTTCAATCTCTCTTCATACAACAAACCCCTTATCTCTGGGATCAATCTAGTGAACCTCCTCTCAACTGCCTCCAATGCCACTACACCTTTCCTCAAATAAGGGGACCAAACCTCTGCACAATACTCCAATTGCAATCTCACCAATTCCTTAAATACTTCCAACAAAACTTCCTTATATCTATATTCTATTCCTTTAGGTATATAAGCCAATGTTCCAATTGCTTTCTTTATTACCTGCTGTTACCTGCATGTTAGTTTTCTGTGACTCATGAACCAGGACACACAGATCCCTCTGCACCAGAGCACGCTGAAGTCTCTCCCAGTTTATATTATAGGTCACCTGCCCATTTTTCTGACCAAAATCCACACTTATCCACATCAAATTCCATCTGCCAAATTTTGCTCCACTCTCCAGATGTATCTATATCCATTTGTAAAGCTCTTATTTCCTCATTACAATTTATGGTTCCACCTATTTTTGTGTCATCCGCAAATTTAGCTACAGAGCCTTCTTTCCCTGTATCCAAGCTATTAACGTAGATGGTAAATAGCTGAAGTCCAAGGACTAAACCATAAGGAACCCTACTAGCTACATTTTGCAATGCAGAAACAAACCCATTTATACCGAATCTGTGTCTTCTGTCCATCAGCCAGTCATCTATCCAAACTAATAAATGACCCCTAATCCCATGCAATCCAACCTTTTGAATTAACCTTTAAGGCAGTACCTTATGAAATGCCTTCTGGAAGTCCAGATATATTGTATCGACAAGATCCCCATTATCCACTTTATGTGTTACATCTTCGAAGAACTCCAGCAAATGAGTCAAACATGATTTGCCCTTCTTAAAACCATGCTGACTCTGAGGAATAATGTTTTGATCTTCCAAATGTCCTGATATTGCTTCCTTGATAATTGATTCTAATACTTTCCAACAGATACTAAACTAACATCTGTAATTTCCCACATATTGCTTCCACACTTTTTGAATAAGGACGTTATATTGGCATTTTTCCAATCCACTGGAACCTTTCCTGTGTCCAGGGAATTTTGGAATATTGTAACCAATAGATCCACTATCTCCACCACCACTTCCTTTAATACCCTAGGGTGTAGGCCATCAGGCCTGGGGGACTTGTCCGCCTTTAATCCTAATAGTTTGCTGAATACTTTTTCCCTATCGATGTTGATCGTTCTAAGTTCTACCCTTTCCATTGCCTCTGACTTGTCCGTTCCAATAGGAATAGTAGGATTGTCCTCCATCATGAAAATTCAGGCAAAGTATTGATTTAGCATCTCTGCCATTTCAATGTTCCTCACTATTAACTGTCTGGTTTCATCTTCCAAGGAATCAACATTTACCTTAATGACTCTCTTTCCTTTTATATACTTATAGAAGGTTTTATTATCCTTTTTTGATATTTCCTGCTAGTTTTCTTTCGTAATTTATCTTAGCTGTTTTTATTAATTTTTTTAGTATCCCTTTGTTTATGTTTGAAAGTTTCCCAATCTTCCAGCCTGCCACTGTCCTATGCAAAATGGTATACCTTAGTTTCAACTTTATATTGTCCTTGACCTCCTTGTTTAACCATGGATTTTTTAACCCCCCCCCCCCACCCCAACCCCTCCTTACCATCCTTCTTTCTCATTGGGATATATTTTTGTTGTGAGGAATTGAGTAGCTCCTTAAACATCTGCCAGTGAACATGCACCGCCTTATCTTTTAGCCTTCCTGCCCAATCTACTCAAGCCAAATCTGTCTATATAATTTCCTTTGTTTAATTCTAGAAAACTGCTGTTGGGTTCCACTTTCTTACCCTGAAACCAATTTTTGAATTCTATCATACTATGGTCACTACTCCCTAGAGGATCCGTAACTATGATGTCATCAATTACTCTGTCCTCATTACACAATACCAAACCCAGAGTCGCCTACTCCCTGGTTGGTTCGACAATATATAGCTCCAAGAAACAATCTCTAATACAATTCAATGAACTCTGCCTCTAGGCCATCCTTGCCAATCTGATTCTTCCTACTATTGGAAACGTCTTCTCCACATCCACTCTCTTCAGGCCTCTCAGTATTCTGTAACTTTCAATGAGATCCCTCCTTAACCATCTAAACTCCATCAAGAACAGACCAGAGTCTTCAATCACTTCTCGTATGATAAGCCCTTCATCCCTAAGGGGGATGAACCTCCTTTGGAATACCTCCAAGGCCAGCACATCTTCCCTTAGATATGGGGCCCAGATCTGCTCACAATGTTTCAAATACAGATCTGACCAGACCTTATGCAGCCTCAACAGTCCATCTCTGCTCTTTTTTTCTGACCCTCTTGAAATGAATGCTAACATTGCATTTGTCTTCCTAATCTTCCCAGCTGAACTTGTGTGTTAACCTATGTGTTCCACCACGTTCCACCATCTACTCTGCACAGAACTCAGCCACTGATTCTAACTTTTTTTTGTTTAAACTCAATTCACATTTCTAATCTGTGTGACTGTGTATTGAGCTTTGTATTTTCTCACATTGGTAAATAATAAACTTCAAACTTTCTTTCACTCAAAGCCTGGTTAGTTTGGCTCCTTTTAAAATGTTGATACGTTTGGATGGGGAAAATGAATCCATAAGGGAAGTGATCCTTTATAAATTAATTTTGTTGCAACTGATCAAGAGAGGGGTTAAATTAAGAGAAGCCAATTCATCCCTTCTCACCTGGAGCATGACCATTTGGGATATTCCATTCAGAATCGTAACAAACTGGGAACCTTCATTAGTTATGAAATGTAAATCTATAATGAACATCAATCCCTCTTGGTTATTGGATTGGCATGGTGGCTCAGTGGTTAGCACTGATGTCTTACAGCACTAGGGACCTGGGTTTGAATCCACTCTTGGCAGGGGGATTCGATGTGAAGTTTACACATTCTCCTCGTGTCTGCATGGGTTTATTCTCCCAATCCAAAGATGTGCAGGTTAGGTGGATTGGCCATGGGGCATGCAGGGTTACAAGGAGAGGGTAGGGGAATGTTTCTGGTTGGGATACTCTTTGGAGGTGTGGACCCAATGGGTTGAATGGCCTGCTTCCATGCTGTAGTGATTCTGTGATATGAGGAGATATGTGCCAAATTAAGAAGCAGAATTTCAAAGGTTATAATTTCTATATTTTTACTCAAACCATGTCCAATAGGAAATTAGTGTATCAGACTAGAGAAATTAATACATGAATCAAAGGCTGGTGTGGAGGAAGCAAATTCCAAGCACTGATGGAAAGTACTGGAGAAAGTGAGATCTATATCAATGGAATCAATTTCACCTGAACCATACTGAGGTTTGTGTACATGGCAACCATATTATAAGGGAAGTAGAGAAGTTTAAAATGAATAATGAGGGAAAGAGATCAAGTTGGGCAGGATATAATAAATTGAAGATAGAATTAAGGCCACAGAGAAAGTTATTTAACTACAAGATACAATAAACAGGAAGGAAGAGAGTATATGAATCCAAGTGTCAACCAACAGAGAAGACTAGAATTATACAGAAAGTAAAGGCTGTGTATCCAAATGCAAATGACAGTTGAAACAAAACAGAAGAACTGAGAGTACAAACCAAAATGAATAAATGTAATCTGGAAACCATTACAGAGACATGGCGCAGGATGACATAGATTGGGAACTGAATCTTTAAAGTACAGGACATTATAAAATGACAAGAAACTCGGAAATGTGGAGGGGGGTGCGTGGGCTTTGTTAGTTAGTGACATTATTGACAGTGAAGAATAACATGAGTTCAGGGAATCAAGATGTAGGAACAGTTTATGCAGGAATGAAAAATGGAAGAAGCAATGATAGCTTGTTAGAAAGACACAGCAATAATGCCAGAACATTTTAGTTTATATATCGGCTGGAAAATTCAGATGGGCAAAAGTAACCTAGTTAAGGAGCGGATAGAATGTTTTCAATACAACTGTGTGGAACAGCATACTCTGGAGCACAGGAGAGAGAATAAACTGTAGAAGACCTGGTTTTGTGTAATGGAATAGGATTAATTAAAGATCTGAAAGGATCCTGGTGTATCAGTAGCCATAATATGATTGAATTTTACATTCAGTTTGACGGGTATGGGAGCTTTCTTTGAGACTATTTTAAAATTTTTAACAAGGACAATTATAAGGACAAGAAATCAGAACTGAAGAATTAGAAAATTAGATTCAGCAATAGATCAATAGAGATGCATTGGCAGACATTTAAGAGGGTATTTTAGAATACACAGTATAGATTCATTCCCAGGAGTGAGCAAAGTTCAAAGGAATGAATTCCTGGACTCATGGTCTGTGATTAACTAGAAATGTTCAAGATAGTGTCAAACTTAAAAAGCAGAGTCTAGATTAGATGGTGCTGGAAAAACACAGCAGTTCAGGCAACATCCGAGGAGCAGTAAAATCAACGTTTCGGGCAAAAGCCCTTCATCAGGAATACAGGCAGAGTGCCTGAAGGGTGGAGAGATAAATGAGAGGAGGGTGGGGGTGGGGAGAAAGTAACATAGAGTTCTTGTAGAGAGAGGAGGAAAACTTCTTCAAACTGTGAAAAGAAAGGTGGCTGGTCAGAAATCTGGATAGAATATAAAAACACAGTGTAAACATGACCAAAAAGATATAATAATAAAGCAAAAAATTAGAAGACAAGTAAAGCTAGCCAGAAATGTAAAAACACACAATGAAAATTTATACAATCATTTATAGAAGACAAGAGTTAACAAAGTGACAGTTTGTCCCATAAAATAAGTGAGACTGCAGAAACAATAATAGAAAATAGGAAATGGCTGATGAATTAAACAGGTATTTTCATAGGTTTTCACAATAGAAGATATAAATAACATCCAGGATGGAGTAATAAATTAGGAAATGGGAGGGAGGGAAAATCTCAATCATCAAGGAATTGGTAGTAAGGAAATGTTTGGAATTTGGGGCTGACAAGTTTCTGATCCTGATATAAATACTGGAAATGATGAAGGAACTCAGCAGGTCTGGCAGCACCTGTGGAGAGAATGTAAAGTTAATATTTTGAGTCTGACATGGCAAGAGTCTTACTGGACTTGAAAAGTTAACTCTGTTTCTCTCTCTAAATATGCTGATTCCTGATGAAGGGCTTTTGCCCGAAACGTCGATTTTCCTACTCCTCGGATGCTGCCTGACCTGCTGTGTTTTTCCAGCATTACTCTAATCTTGACTCCCTAATCTCCAGCATCTGCAGTACCCACTTTGACCTCTACATATGCTGCCAGGCCTGCTGAGTTTCTCTAACATTCACTGCTTCAGATTGCCAACATCTACAGTATTATGCTTTTATTTGCCCATTTCCCTTGGTCGCCATCCCAAGATCTTAAAGGAATTGGCTTTTGAGACAGCTGATATATTGATTTTAATTTTCCAAAATTCCCATGACTCAGAAATGGTCCAGTTAGATTAGAAGCAAGGAAATGTAACTCCTTAATTCAAAATGGAAAAAAACTGAAAACAAAACAAAAACTACAGGCCAGTTAGCTTAATAGTTATCATAGAGAAAATCTTAGAAGCTAATATTAAAGCAAGTTATAACAGGATATTTTGATAAATTCCAGTAATCAAGCAAAGTCAACATGGTTTCCGAAAAGGTAAATTATGTTTCATCAATTTATTGGAGATTTTTGAAAAGACATTCTGTGGCAAAGGTGTTTAGATTTCCAGAAGGCATTTGTTAAGGTGCCATATCAAAAATTATTATGGAAAATAGAAACTCACGGTGTAGGGGTTAGTATATTGGCTTGAATAGAAGATTGACTGACTAACAAGAAAAAAAAGTTGGTATAAATTGCTTGTTTTGCAGGTTCACCAGATGTGGTGTGCCACAGGGATCAGGATTGGGACCTCAACTGTACATAATTTATAGAAATTACTTAACTGAATGGACCAAAAGTTTGCTTGCCAAATTTGCTAATGTCACAAAGATAGATCAGAAAGTAACTAATGAAGATGACTCCAAGAGATTACAGAGAGAAATAGATAGGTTAAGTTAATGGGCAAAGATGTGACAAACGAAGTGTAATTTGGCAGAAGATGTTAGGCTGCTGCTTCCTTGCCATACCTGAGACTGTTGTTAGCCCTTACTCAAATACCTCCCCAATACACATCTTTTTTCCGATCTTCCCTGAGCCCATCTCCGTCTCCTATCCAGACCACCTCCAACCCAAATCCTGACCCATAACCAGGACTTGCCTGATGTCAACTCAGAGGGAGGTGCATTGGGACATCCACAATTCCAGTACAATAATCTTTCCCTGCACCGGACTCTTTCTTTAGGTCAATGTTAACTGATTTCCTTGTTGCTTTACATTACAGCTCATTCTCAATGTTAATTTGACCACTGGGAGATTAGAATCCAAAGCATTGTTTGTCATTATATAGATATGACTAAAACAATCATCCTGTTCTTCTTCCTCTTGATTAGATTACTTACAGTGCACACCGACCCGCCGAAGCGCAACCCACCCAGACCCATTCCCGTACATTTACCTCTTCACCCAACACTACAGGCAATTTAGCATGGCCAATTCACCTAACCTGCACATTTTTGGATTGTGGGAGGAAACCGGAGCAACTGGAGGAAACCCATGCAGGCACGGGGAGAATGTGCAAACTCCACACAGAGAGGAATTGAACCCGGGTCTCTGGCGCTGTGAGGCAGCAGTGCTAACCACTGTGCCACCGTGCTGCCCATTTCCTATTTCCTGTTTCAAATTTATCACACTCTTCGATACAAAATGCTGGAGCCTTGGTCAAGTGTTATTTTCTTTTTAATCAACATATTTATAATCAACCTGTTCAATAATGTTATGACAGGCAAGACATGAACCAGGCCTCCTTGTCCAGACTTAGGGGCACTACCACTGCACCAGACAAGGACTGAGAGTTGTTCTTATAGCTCACATGTGACCAATAACCTGATGCATCTTTACTGGGTGCACATCACCTACCGCTACAAATCTGACGTTTTCGAGTGCTAAATAAGAGATAACTCCCCAGCATTTTAGGAGCTACACAACATCCCTCTTCCTCTAAAATCGTATTTATATCGGGCCACTTCATCAGCATAACTGCTCGAATCACCAACACCTTTTTCTAAATGAAAGAAGGTTAACCATTAGCTTTTATAAACAAGGTTTAGAATCTGTTCGAGTTTGTTATCTTTTCTAAGAGAAGCATTATTCATGGTACCACTTGGGCATTAGGAGTTTGTGCCTCTATCTTGTAGATTTGACATTCACTACTCTCTGTGGTGAGTTGGCATACCACACAAATAAATTTGTCCATGTTGCAGTTATGCTTGAAGTTACTGGCACTGTCACTTGTTGATTATGCTGTTGATGTTTTCTTGCTGGTTGGTAATATTAATGGAGTTCTTCATGATATGTTGTGCTTTTCCAGCTCATCTGTAGGTCAAACATGGACTCAGTTCTTTCTTATTGGTTTCACATTAATGTCAGTCTCAATGACATATTGTCTAGCTACTTCAACATATTGTCTAGCTACTTCAACATATTGTCTAGCTATCACCATTGTTAACAGCTAACCCGAGAATGCAACTTTAAACAAAAGGGGTTTGTGATTTACACATGAAAGAAGTGAAACTATCACTGTATTCTAACAGATGAAAGGCTTAGCAGACAATCAATTTTTCAATGTATAATTTCAGTTACATCACACTGCAAATTTTTGCTATAAATTCTGTGTTAGGATCGAGCCCTCCACAATCACCTGATGAAGGAGCGTCGCTCCGAAAGCTAGTGTGCTTCCAATTAAACCTGTTGGACTATAACCTGGTGTAGTGTGATTTTTAACTTTGTACATCCCAATCCAACACAGGCATCTCCAAATCAGTCTCAATGACATGTGACCTTGGAATCTCAGTTTCAGCAACAAAGTTTTTTAAAGGTTCCAAGTTTTCACGATTAAATCCTGCACGTGTATTAGTTTGACTTCTCAACAGTTCAGGCTGGGAGTTGGCTCAATGATGGATGGACCTCGGTGTATTTACCTATCACTGAGTTGATGTCTTACTTACACTGAGTCTCTTTGGGGAAGTATCTTGCTCAGCAGAGTCATCTTATACTTTCTTCCATTAACAGATGATTTCACATTAGCCTTAGAGTCATAAAGGTCCACAGTGCAGAAGTACATCATCAGATCTATGCCAGTCAAAAACAAGAACCTAACCATGCATTGAGCTGAAAATGTGTTGCTGGAAAAGCGCAGCAGGTCAGGCAGCATCCAGGGAACAGGAGAATCGACGTTTCGGGCATGAGCCCTTCTTCAGGAAGGGCTCCAACAATATGTGTTTAAATCAGTTCCCACAAATCTGGGTCTATCATTTCTGCTTCCTAATATGCGTTTTTGCTTTTCTGGCAAATATGTATTTACAGACCACTTTTCCAATGTATTTGTAAATGTCAATGATTCAGAGTTTACACTTCTCTGTGGTTTTCATGTATCTTTAGAAAAGTTCCTACTGCATTATTTTGGGTTTATTATTCTGCATCTGGTTCCCAGAACCCCATCTTTGAGAGAAATGTCATCTCTGATAGACCAATATTGCTGTAGTACTGACGATAATTATTGCATTTCATTGGGGCATTCCAAGATTCTTTACTGGCAGGGCATTCAGAGCTCCTTAAATTTGCTGGTCTCACCTTACAATAGACACTATACTGGTGGTGTAATGAGAAAAGGTGATGAATCTCTATCCTTAATCACATTTTTTTCTAGTGTCAAATGAAGTAGGGTATCTGTTAGTACCATTCCTCTGCCTGGCTTGCATTTCTGGGTAAAATCATTGTTGCAAAGGATTAAAGCATTTGAGATTTTGCTGGAGCTGCACACTGATTTTTTGTTGATCTGCTCGTTGAATTGCCATTTAGCTTTGCTGGGACAGATCTGATGGCCTGAATAGCCTGTTCTGCACGCAATGATGCTATGAAAGATGGATAAGATTTCTCATGTCCAAATGTGCCTCCCAAAAACTCTCTTTCAATGTTGGATATCTGGTCTCAGTTAATGCTAATGCTTGGATTCAAATGCTCTGATTCTCAAGGCTGATTAGAATGGATTACTTACAGTGTAGAAACAGGCCTTTCGACCCAACAAGTTGACACCACCCCTCCGAAGTGCAACCCACCCAAACCCATTCCCCTACATTTACCCTTCACCTAACACTACGGACAATTTAGCATGGCCAATTCATCTAATGTGCACATTTTTGGACTGTGGGAGGAAACCGGAGCACCCGGAGGAAACCAACGCAGACACGGGGAGAATGTGCAAACTCCACACAGACAGTTGCCTGAGGCAGAAATTGAACCTGGGTCTCTGGCGCTGTGAGGCAGCAGTGCTAACCACTGTGCCACAGTGATCTCAGACCTTTTGTAGAAGCATCTGCTTATAGAGTGGAGGGTTTCTATCTGCAATATGACAGAATTGTCTCCTTGCACACTACTTCTTTGCATTTGTTAAAACTCCTCTCTTGTGACTCTGAACTGATATTCAGCATCATCTTTCATCAACTCTTGTTGGTTGTTCAAGGCACAAGTCAGGAGTACAATATAGTTGCATGGATAAATGCAGCTTCAGCAACACTGAAGAACTTTGACAGCAACCAGGACAAAGCAGCCCACTTACTGACATCCTATGCACCACTTAAACATTATGTGGCTTCACCACTGACACACAGCAGCCGCAGTGTGCACCATCTACAAGATGAACTGTGACAACTGACCAATGTTCTTTTGATAGCAAACCTTGACCTCTACTATCTTTAAGGATAAGGACAGGAGATGCCTGTGAATATCACCTTTGGACGTTCCCCTCTAAGCCACACACCGTCTGACTTGAAAATATATTGTTCTTTTTATGTTGTTGTTGGGTAAAACTTCTGGAGCTCCTTTCCTAATGGCACTATGGGTGTTCCTACACTCCAAGAACTGGAGTGGTTCAAGAAGGCAACTCACCACCTTCTTCAGGGCAATTAGAAAGTGGGAATAACTGCTGGCCCAGTCAGTGATGCCCACATCCCATGAACAAATGAAAAAATAAATACGTGAGAGATAAAGCATTGGTTTCTTTCCTGGATCAGTAATAATGCGATACTCAAAATCTTTCAAAGCATCCGACCATCTCATCAAAATACTCTAGGTGCATCGTACAAAACCTTCCTTGTTTCTGATTAGACAATGCTTTGTAATAGATTTACTACCTTCAACCATCAGTTATGCATCTTTCACCTCATGGTTTACTAAGATAATCTGTAGCTCTTCAAAACGGCCTAACCACAGGATAGCAGGACCATCTGTTTTAATGATATAGAACATTGCAGTTCATGTCTTTTCCCTTGTGTGTCCCTTTCTTAAGTTATTCCTAGCTATTGAATTTCAAAGTATTGATTTAAAACCTCACCTACATATTTTTGGCTCAATACACAGATTGCAACTTTCATCTCAAAAGGGCCCTACTCTTTCCAGTTATCCTCTTGCTTTGAATAAACTTTTAAAGTGCCTTTAGATTTTCCTTTATTTTCAGTGTTTTGTCACACTGTCGGCATGGTGGCTCAGTGGTGGCATTGCTGCCTTACAGACCTGGGACCTGGGTTCTATTCCTGCCTTGGGCGATTGACTGTGTGGCGATTGCACATTCTCACTGTGACTGTGTTTCCTCTGGCTGCTCTGGTTTCCTCCCACAGTCCAAAAATGTGCTGTTCAGATGAATTGGCCATGCTAAATTGCCTGTAGTGTTAGGGGCATTAGTCAGGGATAAATGGAGGGGAATGGGTCTGGGTGGGTTATTCTTTGGAGGGTTGGTGTGGACTTGATAGGCCAAAGGCCCTGTTTCCATACTGTAGGGAATCTAATCTAAAATAAAACTCCTAATTTCTTTTTTCAAGTGTCCACCTGCACTTTCTAGACTCTTTTATTGCTTCCACTTTTTGAGCACTAGCAGTCTGCCATAAACTTTGGTGTTTCTCCTTATCAAACCCTTGAATCAGTTGATATCAAGAGTTCTCTGGACATGTTGGTCCCAGCCTTCACCATTAAGGGGAACACATGGTCCTATATTATCACTATTTTCTTTATAAAAGATTCTCTCTACTCTGATGTAGATATTCCTGAAGGTCGCAGCTCCCAGTCCACTTTTGTCAGATCCTGTCTTATCATATCAAACTCACATTGCCCAATTCAGAATTTATTTTTCCATCTTTATCCTTTTCCTTAACTACCTTAAACCTTCTTGAGTTATGGTCGCTATCATGAAAATGTTTCCTCCACTAAAACTTCTACCTCTTGCCCACTGCATTCCCTGTACCACTTTGTCTCTGTTAGGATTTTCGACGAGCTGACTGACAAAGCTCCCTGGATACATTATTTAGAAGTCTCCCCCCTCTAATCCCTTCCCATTTTGTCTTTCCCAGTTAATATTAGGCTAGTTGAAATGCCCTGCTATTATTACCCTACTACCTTTTACACTTTTCTGAGATTTGTCGATTTACTCGTTCTTCTATCTCTCCATGACTTTGGGCTCCATAACACACTCACAGCAATGTCATTACCCTCTTTTTGTTTGTGGTTTCTAACTATATGGTTTCATTTGAAGAACATTCCATGATATCATCCTTCTGCAGTATAGTAATTAACCCTTTGGTCGATATTGCCATACCACCTCCTCACCTGAAGATTGTATATTGTCCTTCCCTAAAACATGTCTTTGTGTTAACAATGATGTCAAATCTCCTTGTATTACTCAGAACCTTCAACTTCTCTACTGTAGAAATATAGAGTCACACGAACAGAAACAGACCCTTCATTCTAACTAGGTAAAAACAATGACTGCAGGTGCTGGAAACCAGATTCTGGATTAGTGGTGCTGGAACAGCACAGCAGTTCAGGCAGCATCCAAGGAGCTTCGAATTCGACGTTTCAGGCAAAAGCCCTTCATCAGGAATAAAGGCAGTGAGCCTGGAGCGTGGAGAGATAAGCTAGGGGAGAGTGGGGGTGGGGAGAAAGTAGCATAGAGTACAATGGGTGAGTGGGGGAGGGGATGAAGGTGATAGGTCAGGTGGCCCAGGACCTCCATGTCCTCGGCAGAGTGGGAGGGGGAGTTGAAATGTTGGGCCACGGGGCGGTGTGGTTGATTGGTGCGGGTGTCCCGGAGATGTTCCCTAAAGCGCTCTGCTAGGAGGCGTCCAGTCTCCCCAATGTAGAGGAGACCACATCGGGAGCAACGGCTACAATAAATGATATTAGTGGATGTGCAGGTAAAACTTTGATGGATGTGGAAGGCTCCTTTAGGGCCTTGGATAGTGGTGAGGGAGGAGGTGTGGGCGCAGGTTTTACTAGTCCACGCCAACCATATTCCCAAATTAAATCAGTTCCACTTGCCTGTGTTGGGCCCATGTCCCTCCAAACCTTTCCTATTTGTGTACTTATCCAAATATCATTTAAATATTGTAACTGTACCTGCATCTACCATTTCTTTTCTTAACCAGGGTGGTTTTACAGGGTAATGGAAAGAAATCCATAATCCAGTATGAAATTGGACAAATTTTCAAAGACTCAGAGTAGGCACAATGGGCTCTCTGTACTATTATTGCTTAGGATTTACTCTCTGATGGTTGTTGTCCTGCTACCATTGCGAAGCTATGCTGTCCAATAAGATTAGCTGTGGAATATCTGGTTGCAGGGTTTAGACAACTTTAGTCACTGATATAGACAAACAGGAGGCTGGAAGAACACAGCAAGCCAATCAGCATCAGGCGGTAGAAAAGTCATCATTTCAGGTATAACCCTTCTTCAGGACTAGATGTGGGGGTAGAGGGAGATACTGATAGATAGAATGGGGTGTGGGGTGGGGAGGGTAGCAGAATGGTAAGGCAGTGATAGGTGAAGACAGGTAGTGTGTATGATCTATTTGGTCAATGGGAGGGATGAATCCATTGGAGGCTGGAAGGGAGGGTCAGTAGGTGGAATGGAAGGGAGGAGGCGGGGCTGCAAAGCGAGTCAGGGGATGGGTGGGAAAGTTATTTGAAATTCGAGAACTCAGTATTACGTTTTCTGGGGCTGTAGCTCCCCCTATCCCCACATCTAGTCCTGAAGAAGGGTTATACCCAAAATGTTGACTTCTGCACCTCGTGATGCTGCCTGGCTTGCTGTGTTCTTCCAGCCTCCCATTGTCTACTTTGGATCAGACCACCTATTTTTATTGTCTCTAACTGAGACACTGATGTGGATTCTGTTGAAAAGGTAATTTGATCGAAAAGGCAAAAATAAGATTTCCATTCCTGAACCACTACTTTTTCAGTTCCTGGAGGCAGTCGGAAAGGTCACGAGGTCACCAGGGAGCAGCAGAGCCTGTTGGGATACGAGAGTATACATATAAATTACTTACTTACCGGTCTGGCATTCTTCAGTTCCTGGAGGCAGTCAAAGAGGTCGCGAGGTTACATATTTGGGCAGTTGCCTAAATAGAAACACTACTTGGGTAGTGTCTCCCACCCTCCTTCTCTAACCAGAAAAACCGTTCTGTACTTGGTAAGGTTACAAGCATTTTCTTTTGTGTTTCATTTTTTCAATAGCCTATTTGGGAATTTAGAATAGTGGGAATGGAGGTTAGGGCAGTTGAATGTTCCTCCTGCAGTATGTGGGAGGTAAGGGTCACCTCTAGTGTCCCTGCTGACTTCATTTTTTAAGAAAGGGAGTCAGGATAACCCTGGTAATTATAGGCCAGTGAGCCTTACTTCGGTTGTGGGTAAGGTGTTGGAAAAGGTCATAAGAGATAGGATTAATAATCATCTGAAAAGGAATAAATTTGATTTGGTATAGTCAACACAGTTTTGTGAAGGTTAGGTTGTGCCTTACTAACCTTATTGAGTTCTTTGAGAAGGTGACAAAACAGGTGGATGAAGGTAAAGTGGTTGATGTGGTGTACATGGACTTCAGTAAGATGTTTGACAAGGTTCCACATGGTAGGCTATTGCACAAAATACAGAGTTTCAGGATTGAGGGTGATTTAGCGGTTTGGATCAGGAATTGGCTTGTTGAAAGAAGACAGAGGGTGGTGGTTGATGGGAAATGTTCATCCTGGAGCTCAGATACCAGTGGTGTGCTGCAAGGATCTGTTTTGGGGCCATTGCTGTTTGTCATTTTTATAAATGATCTGGATTTGGGCGGAGAAGGATGGTTTAGTAAATTTGCAAATGACACTAATGTAGTCAGAGTTGTGGATAGTGCCGAAGAGTGTTGTGGTTTACAGAGGGATATAAATAAGAAGCAAATCTGGGCTGAGAAGTGGCAAATGGAGTTTAATGCAGCAAAATGTGAGGGAGATCACTTTGGAAGAATTAACAGGAGTGCAGAGTACTGGGCTAATGGTAAAATTCTCGGCAGTGTAGATGAACAGAGGGATCTTGGTGTCCAGGTGCATAAATCCCTGAAAGTTGCCACCCAGTTTGATAGGGTTGTTAAGAATGCATATGGTATATTGGTGTAGGAGGATTGAGTTTCGGAGTCACGCGGTCATGCTTCAGCTGTAAAGACACTGGTAAGGCTGCACCTAGAGTATTGCGTACAGTTCTGGTCACCACACTATAGGAAGGATATGGAAGCTTTGAAAAGGGTTCAGAGGAAATTTACTAGCATGTTGCCTGGTATGGAAGGAAGGTCTTACGAGGCTGAAGGAACCGAGGTTGTTTTTGTTGGAGATAAGAATGTTGAGAGGTGACTTAATCAAGACTCATAAGATAATCAGAGAGTTAGATAGAGTGGACAATGAGAGCCTTTTTTCCTCAAATGTTGAAAGCTCACACAAGGGGACAGAGCTTTAAATTGAGGGGTGATAGATTTAGGACAGATATCAGGGGTAGTTTCTTCACTCAGAGGGTAGTAGGGGCATGGAGTGGCCCGCTTGCAACAGTAGTAAACTCGCCGACATTAAGGGCATTTAAATGGGCATTTGACATACATATGGACAATAATGGAATGGTGTAGGTTAGATGGGCATCAGATTATTTTCAGCATAACATCAAGGGCCGAAGGGCCTGTACTGCGCTGTAACGTTCTATGTTCTATGTTATTTGCTTCCAGGGTGGTAATGTCACCATTAATGCCAACCTCTGAGGGAAGGTGGTGGTGATCCACTGTTTCTTGAAGCCAGCTCTGCAACCATTTAGGCAAAACCCCTGCGAGCCACATGAACTGAAAATTATGCCCATGTGATTAAAGGAGTCTCTTCCAGCAGGTCCTGATTTCTCACCTCAAACGGCCAGCAGAGACAAAAAAAAAAACCCTGCAGATGCTGGAATCCAAAGTAGACCAGGCAGGAGGCTGGAAGAACACAGCAAGCCAGGCAGCTTTAGGAGGTGGAGAAGTCGATGTTTTGGGTGTAACCCTTCTTCAGCCCTAATTCAGAAGGATTACACCTGAAACATTGACTTTTCCACCTCCTGATGCTGCCTGGCTTGCTGTGTTCTTACAACCTCCTGCCTATCTATTTAGCATTCCTGCAGAGAACAAAGAAAAGCGATAAAAACACCCTGAAATTCTCTTTGAAGCACTGCAACATCGATATGTATACTGGGAGAAACCTGCAGCCAATTGTTCATCCAGCTTTAGGTCCAAATGGCTCCATCATGATGCAGAGTGGCAGCAGAGTTGGGAGAAAGAGAAGGAACAAATTCTGCATTCTAAATCTCACTACCTCTTTGGCCATCCTATGACATGTGCTCAATTAACTGTAGACCAAGAATCAACTTGTTTGGTGACATCAAAACTCTGGCAAAACTTACAATCCTGAGGGGCTACCATCCATCAATCAAGGGACAGCCAATAGCAATGAATCACCTTCATGAAATGCTTCAGCTCATCATAGAATCCCGACAGTGTGGAAACAGGCCATTCAGCCACACTGACTCATCCCCACTATACCCACAACCCTACATGTTCCATGTCCAAACCACCTAAGCTGCACATCTTTGGACTGTGTGAGGAAACCAGAGCACCTGTCAGAAACCCAGGCAGACACAGGGAGAAATCCCCACACAGTCACCTCAGGCTGGAATTGAACCCAGGTCCCGTGCAGCAGCAGTGCTCACCACTGATTCACCGTGCCACCCAATAGTTCTGTTAGGGAGGGAGTTCAAAGTTTTGGACCCAGTGACAGTGAAGAAATGGTGATTATACAATCAAATCAGGATAATGTCCAGCCTGGAGAAAAACATGCTGGTTGAGATTAAAGGTTGGATGATGTGTCACAGAAATCTTGATGAGCTGCTTCAGTGAATCCTGTAATGGAGTACACACTGCTGCTACTGTGTGCCAGTGCTGGGGAGATTAAATTTTTAAGGTAGTGGTTGAGATGCCAATCAAGTTATATACAGGATGATGTTGAGCTTCATGAGCGCTGTTGGAGTTGTGTGTAACCAGGTAAGTGGCATGTACTCAATCTCACTCCTGGCTTTTAGATAATGGTTGGTACTGGGGAAGGGGTTGGTCAGAGATGAGTGTCTTACCACAAATTGGCAGCATTCTTATCTGTGAGCATTTGGATCTTATTAGTTCTCGCTTTCTTCCTTGAAACACAAATATGGTAAAACCTTCCAGTCATAATCTACAATTTTCAAAAGTGGCATTTTTAATGGTGAAGTTATAATCTGAACTGAATCCAACTGAAACCTTCCTCAATTATTTTTTGCTGAAACTTTATTGCTGGAACAGCACAGCAGGTCAGGCAGCATCTAGGGAACAGAAGATTCGACGTTTCGGGCACATGCCCTTCTTCAGGAAGGGCATGTGCCCGAAACGTCGAATCTTCTGTTCCCTAGATGCTGCCTGACCTGCTGTGCTGTTCCAGCAATAAAGTTTCAGCTTTGATCTCCAGCGTCTGCAGACCTCACTTTCTCCTCAATTATTTTTTGACTGAGCTGTATCCCATTTGTCTAGTTTGGTCTTTCCAGGAAAGCTGAAAGGACATTAACCTGAAATATGAATGCTGTTTCATGGAGGGCCAAAGGGCCTGTATTGCGCTGTATTCTTCTTCTATGTTTCTTTCTCCATAGATGTCATGTGACCTGCTAAGCATTTACAGAATTCTCTGTTGTATTTCATATTTCTGACATCTAAATTATTAAATGTTCCTATCATAGAATTCTTACAGTGTGGAAGCAGGCCACTCAGCCCATTAACTTCACACTGACCTTCCAACAGCATCCTATCCAGACCCACTCCCCCACCATCTAACTTGCACATGTTTGGACAGTGGGAGGAAACTGGAGCACCCGGAGAAAACACAGGCACAATAACTTTAAAAACTGTCTAGCAGACATTGTTTTATATGACCTGCCTGGTTGATATTTAGTTTCTTCAGAAAGAAAATCAAAGCTGTGAACCAAGCTCCAGGTGTGCTCTCATCAAGGTCCCACGGTGGCATAGTGGTTAGCACTGCTGCCTCACAGCGCCAGAGACCCGGGTTCAATTCCCGCCTCAGGCGACTGACTGTGTGGAGTTTGCACATTCTCCCCGGGTCTGCGTGGGTTTCCTCGGGTGCTCCGGTTTCCTCCCACAGTCCAAAGATGTGCAGGTCAGATGAATTGGCCATGCTAAATTGCCCGTAGTGTTAGGTAAGGGGTAAATGTAGGGGTCTGGATGGGTTGCGCTTCGGCGGGGCGGTGTGGACTTGTTGGACCGAAGGGCCTGTTTCCACGCTGTAAGTAATCTAATCTAAAGAAGAATGTGCAGACTCAATACTGATGGTCATCGGTGAGTGGAACAGAATCCAAGTCCCTCGCGCTGTGAGGCAGCAATGCTAACCACTGAGCCACTCTAAATCATTGCAGCTCACTACCACCATCTCAAAGGCAAGTAGAAATGACCAACAAATGCCAGTGATGCTCACAACCCATGAGGTAACTTTAAAAACTGTCTACCTGACATTGTTTTATACGACCTGCCTGGTTGATATTTAGTTTCTTCAGAAAGAAAATCAAAGCTGTGAACCAAGCTCCATGTGTGCTCTCATCAAGGTCCCTCACAAGTTAAATTTATCTTCTCTTCGACGCCAATCCATCTGTGATGAAAACTATTATACTATTTGCCCTCCTAATTCTTGCTTTGCCATGATGGTAACTTTCTACAATTCACAGAAAAGGACACGCAGATTCCTCTGAATGCAAACATTTTTTAGACTTAAACAATTTTTAAAAAGTAAGATGTTTTTCTACTTTTTGAAGTAACTTCCCACTTTTCTATGTTGCTGTCCATTTGTCACATTCATGGTGATTCACTTAACCAGCAGAAATCCACTTGTGGCTTCTTTGTGTTCTTTATTCTTACTTTCCCATCAATCTTTGCAACAAACTTGGATCAATCCTTTTATTAATATCGGTTATAAATAGGCTGGGATCCAAGCTCTTTGTATTCATTGCAAACTGACAATCTGAATAGAATCATTAATTTGCATTCACTATTCTATTGTCATTAGCCAATTCTCATTCATTTTATTTATTATCCTCAATCTCAGAAGTCCAAATTTTCTGTTCCAGCTTCCTGTATAGTATCTTATTGAAATTTGTTTCTAAGTACATTTCATCTCTTGGTTTCCCCCTTATCTACACTAGTAATCATGAATTTAAAGATATAACAGATGTATCAAATATGACACAAAAGAATACTGCGTATGCTGGAAATCAGAAAAAAATACACAGATTGCGTGTAATGCAGGGGAGAGAGAAACAAAGTTATCATTTCAGATTCAAAAGAAGTCATATTAGACATAAAAAATCTGTTTCTCTCTCCACAAATGCTGTCAGAGCTTCCAAACTTGCTGTTACTTTTTGTACACATCATCACAACAAATAGTACTTTAGTTTTACTTCAGTTGTTCAGATTGTTTGATTTCTCGTCAGATACCTTTTCCGCTGGAAGACTCTGCCCAATTCTATGATTCTCAAAATGCACTGGCACCATATCAAAAACAATACAGTTTAACATTTTCCTTACTATTGATTTCAGGTTAAATTGTAGTAACAAAGATCAGTGGAGCAGTGGATAGTGTAGAAGGTTGTCAAAGCATACAGCAGAGTATAGATCAGTTGCAGATGTGCATGGAGAAATGGCAGATGGAGTTTAATCCAGATAAATGTAAGGTACTACACTTTGGGAGATCAAATGCTAAAGAAACGTATACAGTTAATGGTAGGACCCGAAACAGCATTGATGTACAGAGGGATCTTGGGGTTCAAGTCCATAGCTGCCCGAAAGTGACCACACAAGTAGGTAGGGTGGTAAAGAAGGCAGATGGCATGCTTGCCTTTATTGGTCAGGGCATGTAAGAGTCAGGATGTCATGTTGCAGCTTTATAAGGCTTTGGTTGGGCCACACTTGGAATATAGCATTCAGTTCTAGTCACCACATTACAGGAGGGATGTGGAGGCTTTGGAGAAGGTGCACAAGAGGTTTATGAAGATAGCGCCTGGATTAGAGAGTATGAGCTATAAAGGAGAGGCTAGAAAAGCTGGGGTTGTTTTCTCTGGAGTGGCGGAGGCTGAGGAGATATTTCAGAGAAATCTATAAAGTTACGAAGTGCATAGATAGGGTTGACAGTCAGAATCCTAGAATTGAACTTTCTAATACAAGGGGACATGCAATTAAGGTGAGAGTTCAAAGGAGGTGTGAGGGCAAGGTTTTTACACAGAGAGTGGTAGGAGTCTGGAACACACTGCTCGGAATGAATGTGGGGATAGAAACGATAGGGGCGTTTAAGGCCTTTTAGATATAAACACATGAACAAGCAAGGAATGGAGGACCAAGGGCAGTAAGAATGGATTAGTTTAATTTGGCACCATGTTCGACACAACATTGTGGGCTGAAGGGCCCATTCCTGTGCTGTACTGTTCTGTGTTCTATGTTTGATAACCTGGACGTGATGATCTCCCCATGTGTTTGCCGTCCTTGTCAGTTTTGAGAGATGCTGCAGATATTACCTTGGTGAGTTTCTAGAGTGCTTCCTGTCAATAATACACACCTGCAGCCACACCACATCAATGATGGAGGGAAAAGAAGTTTGAACATAAACTAAAACTTACAATGATTCAATATCAATGCAGAATAATAATAGCAGAACCATACTCTGATTTTTGATATGCTTAGCATTTTGGATAAGGAAGCCAGTTTGAAATATAAATCCAAAGGAATCAGCATAAAGGCTCTGTGCTCCCATGACACAAGCTACAGAGGCAAAGCACCAAACATAACAATGACTTAAATGTGTATCCAGAGCAGCTGTGTCTCTCAGGCACTGGGAAAATGTGTGGGCTTTTGGAGTAGTACGCCAAAAATTTAAGGACTGGAGGCTGGGCAGAGGGAATGGAGAAGAACAGTTTTAGTTTATGTTCTTTTATGTGTTATTGTGGCAGATTTTCCATGCTCAGCAATCAGTATATTCCAGAAAGGGCACTACCCACTTCACACAGCACAAACCAGAGCTGAAACTCAAGCCTTTGCTGATCAACACAATCCGAATTTGTCTCTGAAAAGGAAGAACAGCTGAGGGTCACTTATTCTTTATTCCATGATCTAAATTTATCCAAATGAGAGCATATGCTGATATCTCAAAACCCAGGCCAGCTGGTTACCCATCTCTTGCCTGCAGCTACGTAGTAACCAAGATGGAGAGGTGGTAACCTGGTAACCTGGTAACCTGGAATTTCACCAGCACCAGAATTGAATATAATAACAGTCTGGAGCTGAAAGAAAGCTCGCTCATTGGTGACCATGTAACTACTGTCAATTGTCTTAAAACCCCATTTGTTCATTGATGTCATAAAATCATAGAGATTAGAGTGTGGAAACAGGCCCTTTGGCCCAACAAGTCCACATTGACCCTCCGAAGAGCAACCCACCCAGACCTACTTCCATCTGACTAATGCACCCAACACTATGGGCAATTTAGCATGGCCAATCCACCTGACCTGCACATCTTTGGACTGTGGGAGGAAACCGGAGCACCTGGAGGAAACCCACGCAGATTGTGCAAACTCCACACAGACAGTCGCCCGAGGCTAGAAGCAACCCTGGGACCCTGGTACTGTGAGGCAGCAGTGCTAACCACTGAGCCACCGTGCTGCCCCACCATGTGCAGCATGGAAACAGACCCTTTGGTCCAACTTGTCCATTAGAGGGGAAAACATGCCATCCTTACTTGGTCTGGTCTACATGTCACTCTAAGCTACAGCTATGTGGTTGACATTTATCTGCCTTTGAAATGGTCTGGAGAACAATCCATTCAAGGACAACAAATGCTGGTCTAGCCAGCGATACCCACATCCCATGCAGGAATTTTAAAACTGTCAAAACATGCTCAGGCTCACATCTGCACATCAAAATATCATGAGCGGAGGAGCATGTTAGAAGTGTGGGATTCACTTCAGGATAAACATCTTGTGTTTGTGTGGTATAGCATTAACAAGTAATTTAAATGTAACTTCATGCCCATTTAACTTCTCAGGCACAAGTCAACCAGAAGAAAAGCATTTGGCAGAAAGCAGAAATTCATAAGAAAGACCATGTAATTCAGTCCAATAGAGAAAAGCAGTAATGCTCAGAAATGCTGCCCAGGATCGATGTCTCATTGTTGCTTGGACTGGTACAGGATTAGAAATTAATCTGTGAGATAGATCTTGTTTTGTGTATTGGTGAGAACATGGTGGGAGTAAGATGCCAGACCTAATTCTATGGTCTTTGGAGATACTTAATGATCACAAAATCGGAGCAAGAATGGGAGCAAGCCACTGGGTGAGAAAGCTGCACCCTGCGTGCACATAGAAATGAAACTCAGTCACATTCTTAGTTTCTGGATCAGTGGTGCTGGAAGAGCACCGCAATTCAGGCAGCATCCGACGAGCAGCAAAATCGACGTTTCGGGCAAAAGCTCTTCATCAGGAATAAAGGCAGAGAGCCTGAAGCGTGGAGAGATAAGCTAGAGGAGGGTGGGGGTGGGGAGAAAGTAGCATAGAGTACAATAGGTGAGTGGGGGAGGAGATGAAGGTGATAGGTCAGGGAGGAGAGGGTGGAGTGGATAGGTGGAAAAGGAGCTAGGCAGGTCGGACAAGTCCGGACAGGTCAAGGGGACAGTGCGGGCCGGAAGTTTGAAACTAGGATGAGGTGGGGGAAGGGGAAATGAGGAAGCGGTTGAAGTCCACATTGACGCCCTGGGGTTGAAGTGTTCCGAGGCGGAAGATGAGGCGTTCTTCCTCCAGGCGTCTGGTGGTGAGGGAGCGGCGGTGAAGGCCTTTTTTACCACATTCTTAGTTTCACAGCTCCACAAGAGGTGACAACTCTCGCAGAGAAAATGGTCATGTTAATTGACCAAATACCATCCTACTAGGGGCAATGGATAATGATTCTCCTGAACCAAAAATTGTTCATCCTGCATCTTCAAATGTAAATACAAGTAACAGAATCATGCAACTGGATCACTGCAACACACAAATTCTCCACAATTTAATCTTCTGTCCATACTTCAGAAATTCTTGCAAGACCTCCTGCTGAGAGGCTTTCTCTTTGTTTTGAATTGAATTTATTGTCACATCCACCGAGGCACAGTGACAAGCTTTGACTTGCGAGCAATACAGGCAGATCACGGAGTTAAGCAACATAGATAAGTAAATAATAGGTAAGCAGCAGCAAAAAACAAAAACACAGGAACAGATGAATGTTAAGAGTTTGTGAGTCCATTCAGTATTCTAACAATAGTAGGGTAGAAACTGTTTCAAAAATGGCCGGTGCGTGTGTTCAGGTTTCTGTACCTTGTCTCCAATGGTAGAGGTTGTAGAAAAGCATTGCCAGGGTGGGATGGATCTTTGAGAGTGCTGGCGGCCTTTCCTTGACACCGGGCCTGGTAGATGGATTCTATAGATGGGAGGTTGGCTTTTGTGATTGTCTGGGCCAAATTCACCACTCTCTGTAACCATCTCCGAACTTGAATGGTACAGTTGCCATTCCGGGTAGTGATACATCCGGAAAGAATGCTCTCGATGGCGCACCCATAAAAGTTGGCAAGGTATTCGCAGTCATGCCAAATTTCCTCAGCTGCCTGAGGAAGAAGAGACATTGTTGGGCCTTTGTAACCAGTGCGTCCAAATGAAGAGTCCAAGAAAGCTTGTTGTGGATGACCACTCCCAGGAGCTTGACACTCTCCACTCGTTCCACCTCTGTGCTGTTAATGTGTAGGGGGGCAGTGTAACATCCTGTCGAAAGTCAATAATGAATCCCTTGGTTTTGCCGGCATTGAGAGCTAGGTTGTTCTCAGTGCACCATTTTTCTATTTTCAGAGAACTCTGTTTTGACCAGGCCTGGTGCTGATGCAGCTGGATCTATCAGCTGTGCTTTCCTATAAATTTAAGGCTGCACTGTTGTTCCTTCAGGAATTCTATACTTCCTGGATTTTTCCTTGCTTCTGTTTAACTGTAATACCTTCTTAGAGGCTGCACTATTTGGTTAGGCTGTGATGCTGTTACCTCCTTCCATCCCTAGCTTGACCTTAATGTAGAGTAATTAATTCCCTTTATTTACATTATGGCATGCATTATACAGCTCTCTACTACAGATTTTCTGTTTGCCAATCTTCAAGTCACGACCATATATTTCTCTCTGCTCTGCTGACGTCAGAATGGCATCACAATTTACATCTTAAGTTCCCATTTTACTATCTCATCCCATTCTTTTAACAGCTTGTCCAAGTCCAAATGGCTTCAGTTTATGGTCTCAGTCACTCTCAATTCCATGCAGAATGTCTGATCCTGTACACATGTCTCAGAGAAACTGGTTTGTCCAGAAGCCTTGAAGTAGCAAATCCCTAATCGTCAACTCTCCCCAGCCAGCACAAATTGTTTCTATCTATTCTTTGTTCCCCTTAATCCTTTTGAAACCTTAATTAAATTATTCATAAGCCTCACAAATGCAGGCATTAAAATCATTGTTTGCAGGAAATTGATTGTTAATTTAACCCAAAGCGTCCAGGAGTCATTCAAGTAAATAAAAATAGAGATCTTGGGATCCATGTCCAAAGATTCCTCAAAGTTGATAGGGTTGTTAAGAAGGCTTTCCTTGCGCTGGCTTTCAATAGCCGGGGAATGTTGAATTGTTATGCCATACTGGAAAAGTGCACTGGAAATCAAAAGTTGCTATTCCCAGAATACAAGTTACAGATTGTCTAAAACTATGACAAATCCCACAGTTTACCTGCCATTAGACCCAGGACGACAGAAAGGATGTCTTGTGTTTCCCGACTTAAGACAAATTACAATTCATTACAAAGAAGTAGATTCTAGCGACAGGTAAATAATCATGAACCATCAAAATATAGCTCAACTGGTTAGAATTTTAAATCCCTTATAAAATTCCCCCTACATGATATATACAGACAGGCAGACAGACAGATACCAAAAAGGAAGGGTGGGCAGAGAGAAACACTGGGACAGTAGTTCAATGGTCTCTGTCTTCAGGGCTTACTGAGATGATCCCTTTCGCTTGTTAGGACTTGTTGCTCCATCATCTCCCTTCTCAAGGTACTTTACCAGGAGACACATAGTGATTGGTTCACACTGTGTTCAAATAAAGACCAATATTGGTGAGTGGCAAAAATAGCCTCTTTTATTCAGTGATCACAGCACAGTTCGAGGTGGCAATAGAATCCTGAAATACAATTCTTACAAGAGCTTCTTTATACACAGTTCTTACACATACTAAAATTCCATTACTATGATGTTACATTTTTTATCTCTAGTGCACAAAGGTTTGAAGGGCATCTGTCCTGGGAGATAGGAGATGGGTGTAAACATGTTAAATGCTGACTGCTACCTCTGATAGGATGAAGAGTGTCTGTCGGTCTACTTGCTTAATTAAGAGATACTAATCCTTTTGCCTTTAAGTTCGTAAATGTTAGGTAAAATATTAGGTCAAAATAAGTTAAAAATTATACCTGTACTCAATAAAAGAATAAAGCATTTTTAAACTGATTTAAACCACAGCTGGGTTGTGAGATTTATTTACTATTTGCCGGTATGTGTTTCATTCATCATGCAATTTCACGCCAGCACTGTTTTGTGAGTTAGTTTCTTAAAGGGATAATGGCCCAGTTAAAAAAGGTATTTAACAGGCACAGTTTGTATCCTCATATCCATGGGTGATACATTCCAAGATCTACCACAGATGCCCAAAACTGCAGGTAGTAGCGAACCCTATCATTTAAATGGGAAATTTACTCTCCTGGCAGCCCCCTGGAATTATTTCTGGAATGTTCCATGTAATATTTTCAGGCTGTGGTAAACCGCAGATAACTAAAACCGTGGAAACCGACTCCGTGGATACGGGGGTTCTACTGTACTTAACAATTGGGGAATCTATTCAGATCCAGGAGATAGTTGGTAAGGGCTGATTAATATTATAATGATTCATGGAGACTTGATGGTGATGGTATTGTTCTGTATGCTGCACTTATTCAGAGGTTGTACTGATATGGTATGAAAGTGCAGTAATGGGTTTGAAAGTGTTGACTTGATTAGAAAGGATTGTTTTAAATTTGGATGGTAAAATATACTAGAGACCCGTGATTTTATGAATGAATGACTGAAACCTACAGAGTTTGAATGAATGAACAGAAACCCGATATTAATGAATATAGTGAGCTGATGAGTGAGTTAATAAAGATAAACTATAACACAATACACCACAACATATATAATGTCTCTGAGTTATTGGTTAAAAGTCACAGATTTTGGCAACTGACCAGGGGAAATAAACAGGATTTCACACCCACACTCACAACACTCCACCCACAAGCCATTTAGCAATACTGGAGTCAATAGTGGTTGATCGGGACTCTGATCACCACTTTACAAATGATTCAGGTACTTGTTGCCAGCCAAATCTTCATTTATACTCACCCCTGGCTCCAGCTCATTGTCGTAACTTCTCCTAGTGCTTGCACAAACAATAGTGTATTACCATGGTAATAAGAAATACCCATTCAGTGTCCTGCTGATCCTTGATCTGGAACCAATACCAATGGGAAGCAAGTTAAGAAACAAGTCACAGGGGAGCCACAAATAGAGGGGATGGGTGGTGTAGGTGATCAGTATATCACCGTTGTAAACATAAATCAAACATGAAAGAGAATTCTGACAAAGAGGAAACAAACCACTTTTAGGAAGAGATTAATTTTTCTGTTTGATTAATGTGAGTATCACAGCAGTAGTCAGAGAGGAAATAACTGAGGGATCATCCAGTGAGGCTTTGTGGGTGGAAGCTAAGAAATAAGGCAGTGAGGGTGATGTTATTGTGATTGTACTAAGGGCCCCCAAATAGTCAAAAGGAATTAGAGAAATAAATATGGGAGACTTCCAGGAGCAATAGAGTTACTATAGTAAGGGATTTTAATTTTCCTAATATAGACTGGGACTGCCATAGCATTAAGGACTTTGATGGGTGGAATTTGATTAGTGTGTTCAGGAATGTTTCCTCAAATAGTATATAGAGGATCCTACTCAGGAACAGGCAAAACCTGACCTACTGTTGGGAAATGTGGCAGAGCAGGTGACTGAGGTGAAAGTAGGGGAGCACTTTGGGACCAGTGACTGCAGTTCAATTAATTTTAAAATAGTTATGGAGAGGGTCAAAACTGGCCCCCAGGTACAAGTTCTACATTGGAGGAAGGTGAATTTTGATGGAATTAGGAAGGAGCTTGCAGGGGTTGATTAGAACATAAGAACTAGGAGCAGGAGTAGGAGGTCCGGCCCTTCGAGCCTGCTCCGGCATTCAATAAGATCATGGACTCATCTCCACTTACCCACATTTTCACCACATTTCCTAATTACTTTATTTTTCAAGTAGCTTTGAAGCGATTACTGAAGCAACGTCAATACTTCACTGGGCAAGGAACTCCATAGATTAACAACCATCTGGGTGAAGAAGTTCCTTCTCAGTTCAGTTCTAAACCTGCTTCCTCTAATCTTGAGGCCATGCGCTCTTGTCCTAGTCTCACCCACCAGTGGAAGCATCCTCTCTATTTCTATCTTATCCATTCCCTTCATAATTTTATATGTTTCTATAAGATTTCTCTCATTCTTCTAAATTCCAATGAATATATTCCCAATCTACTCAGCCTCTCCTCATAAGCTAGCCCCTCAACTCCAAATCAACTTAGTAAACCTCCTCTACACTCCCTCTAGTGCCAGTACATCCTTTCTTAAGTAAGGAGTCCAAAACTGCATACTGAACTCATCTCTAATGACCTCGACACTGTCCTATCCCCCCTAGTCCAGGAACCCCCACATACATTCGAGACACCACCCATGCCCTCCACCTCCTCCAAGACCTCAGTTTCCCCAGCCACCAACGCCTCATCTTCACCATGGATATCCAATCCCTCTACACCTCCATCCGCCATAACCAGTGCCTCCAAACCCTCTGTTTCTTCCTCCCCCGATGCACCCAACAGTACCCTTCCACCGACACTCTCATTTGTTTGGCTGAACTGGTCCTCACCCTTAAGAATTTCTCCTTCGAATCCTCCCACTTCCTCCAGACCAAAGGGGTAGCCATGGGCACACGTATGGGCCCCAGCTAAGCCTGTCTCTTTGTTGGCTACGGAGAGCAGTTGATCTTCCATAATTACACCGGCACCACTCCCCACCTCTTCCTCAGCTACATTGATGACTGCATTGGTGCCACCTCGTGCTCCTGCGAGGAGGTTAAGCAATTCATCAACTTCACCAACACA
>NC_057744.1:36159213-36162275 GCF_004010195.1 Chiloscyllium plagiosum | reverse complement strand
GGGCATCAATGTGGACTTCACCAGTTTCCTCATTTCCCCTTCCCCCACCTCACTCCAGCTCCAAACGTCTAGCTCAGCATTGTCCCCATGACTTGTCCTACCTGCCTATCGTCCTTTCCACCTATCCACTCCACCCTCCTCTCAGGCCTATCACCTTCATCCCCACCCCCATTCACCCATTGTACTCTTTGCTACCCTCCCCCAACCTCCTCTCTCATCTATCACCTCCATCCCAACCCCATTCACCTATTGTACTCTATGCTACTTTTTCCCCACCCCCACCCTTCTCTCATTTATCTCTCCACCCTGCAGGCACTCTGCCTCTATTCCTGATGAAGGGCTTTTGCCCGAAACGTCGATCTTCCTGCTCCTCAGATGCTGCCTCAGCTGTGCTTTTCCAGCACCACTCTAATCCAGTATCTGCACACAGTACTCCAAGTGTGGCCTCACCAGCACCTTGTACAGCTGTAACATTACCTCTTTGATTTTAAAATCAACCCCTTTAGTAATGAAGGACTTCCTAATTACCTGTTGTATCTGCAGACCAATCTTCTGTGATTCATGCACAAGGACATCCAGGACCCTCTGCAAATCAGCATACTGCAACTTTTTACCATTCAAGTAATAATCTATTTTGCTGTTACTCCTACAAAATGTATATTTTCACATTTACTAACATTGTATTCCAGCTGCCAGACCTTTGCCCACTCACTCAATATATCTTTGTTCCTCTGCAAAGTTTCACAGTCCTCTGAACACTTTGCTCCACCACTCATCGGTGTCATCAGCAAATTTTGACATGTATACGTGATCCTCAACTCCAAATTGCAGTCCCAACACTGATCTTTGAGGCACACCACTAGTAACTGATTACCGTTCAGAATAGCACTCATTTATCCCTACTCTTTCCTTTCTATCAGTCAACCACGCTAATACTCTACCCCTAACACCATGCATCCTTATCTTATGCAGCAGCCTCATTTGTGACACCTTGTCAAAGGTCTTTTGGAAATCTATGTACCCCACATCCACTGGGTCCCTGTTGTCCACCTTGCTTGCAATGTCTTCACAGAATTCCAAAAGATTTGTGAAGCATGACCTGCCCTTCATGAACCCATGCTGCATCTGTACAATGGGACAATTTCTTTCGAGATACCCTGGTACTTCTTCCTTGATATTACACTCAAGCCTCTTCCCCACTCCAGAGGTTAGCCTCATTGGTCTATAACTCCCCATCTTTTGTCTACTTCCATTTTTAAACAATGGCGTCACATTCCAATCTGCTGGGACCACCCCTGAGTGCAGCGGATTTTGGAAAATTACTGTCAGTCCACCTACTATTTCTCCTGCCATCTGTTTTAGTACACTGGGATGCATTCCATCAGGGCCAGGAGACTTATCTATTCTCAACTTACCCAACACCAGCTCTTCTTAGCTTACCCAACACCAGCTCTTCCGATATCATGATTGTTTCCAGGTCCTCACCTACCTTCGTCTCTTCATCACTTCCTGGCATGTTATTAGTATCCTCCACTGTGAAGACCGATACAAAGTTCCTGTTCAATGCCTCGGCCATTTCATCATATCGCACAATTGGAATAGTTTGTTTGCAGGCAAAGGGATCTCTGACAAGTGAGAGGCCTTTAAAAGTTAGATAGCTAGAGTTCAAGGTCTACATGTTCCTGTGAGGGTGAAGGGCAAGTTTTGCAGGAGTATCGAACCATGGAAGACAAGAGATATTGAGGGCTGTAGCCAGCAAAAACAATTGGGACAGGCAATTGGGATCAAGGGAATCCATGGAGGTATATAGAGGATACAAGAGTTTACTAAAGAAGGAAATCAGGACGCTGGAAAGACACACGATAGGCTTGGCTGAGAAGATTAGGGTGAATCCAATGAGATTCTTTAAAGGAAAAAGGATAAACAGAGAGAGAACAGGGCCCCTCAAGGACCAAAGTGGACATGTCTGTGTGGAATTGCTGGAGATGGGTGAAGTCCTCATTGAATATGTCTCCTCTATGTTTACCATGGAGAAAGACATGAAGACTTGTGAACTTGGGGAAGTTAGTGGTGATAACTTGGGATAGTCCTTATCACAGTACAGGAGGTGTTTGAACATATTTGAATGTACGAAGGTGGATAAATCTCCTGGACCTCACCAGTTATATCCAAGAACACTGCGAGAAGTGAGAGAAGAAATTGTGGGGGCCCTGGTGGATATATTTGCATCTTCATTAGCCACGGGTGAGCTCCTGGAAGATTGAAGGGGAGCGAATGTTGTGCCCTTGTTCACGAAAGGCTGCAAAGAAAAACCTGGGAACTATAGACCAGTAAGTTTAACATCTGTGGTAGGTAAGTTACTTGAGAAGATTCTGAGGGATAAGATATACTTGCATTTGGAAAGACAGGGTTTGATTAGGAGCGGTCAGCATGGCTTTGTGCTTGGGTCTTCATGCCTCACAAATTTGTTTGAGTTAGAACATAGAACATAGAACATAGAACAGTACAGCACGGAACAGGCCCTTCAGCCCACGATGTTGTGCTGACCACTGATCCTCATGTACGCACCCTCAAATCTCTGTGACCATATGCATGTCCAGGAGTCTCTTAAATGTCCCCAATGACCCTGCCTCCACAACTGCTGCTGGCAACGCATTCCATGCTCTCACAACTCTCTGTGTAAAGAACCCACCTCTGACATCTCGTCTATACTTTCCTCCAACCAGCTTTAAACTATGACCCCTCATGTTAGTCATTTCAGCCCTGAGAAATAGTCTCTGGCTATCGACTCTATCTATGCCCCTCATTACCTTGTATACCTCAATTAGGTTCCCTCTTCTCCTCCTTTTCTTCAATGAAAAAAGTCCAAGCTCAGTCAACCTCTCCTCATAAGATAAGCCTTCCAGTCCAGGCAGCATCCTGGTAAACCTCCTCTGAACCCGCTCCAAAGCATCCACATCTTTCTTATAATAGGGCGACCAGAACTGGACGCAGTATTCCAAGTGCGGTCTAACCAAAGTTTTATAGAGCTGCAACAAGATCTCACAACTCTTAAACTCAAT